>NC_142008.1:96581812-96740152 GCF_049901715.1 Pseudonaja textilis
ACAATGTAAAATTCCGATTCTCTTATATGCCAACGATCCTGCTATAATTTCACAAACTTCCACATGACTGACGAGAGCAATTTCGGCAGTGGTTCCCAAACTTTTTCAGTCTACCGCCCCCTTGGTGCTACAAACTCATTCTCGGTGCCCCCCACCCAGGGGTGGGATTCAAATTTCTGTGGGTGTGGCCTAATTTGAGGGTATGGCTTGCTGCTCACGTGATTGGGTAGGTGTGGCTTGCTGGCCATGTGACTGCATGGGTGTGGCTTGCTGGTCACGTGATTGCCTAGCGTGGCTTTCTGGTCACATGACTGTGTAGGTGTGGTTTGGTGATCATGGGTGGTTGTGGCCAGGTGACTGGCAAACAAGTGGTCCTCACTTGATGGCTGGTTGTTTAGCAAGTGTTCTAATTTATGACTGGCCTCTCCAGAGCTACTTGACCTGTTTTTGGAGTTTTGACAGCCATGCACACACATACACACACAAGGAGGGAGGAGAAACATAATGAGATATCTATTCTAGTCCAATCACCGGCTCCAGCAGAGTTAGAAGGGAGTGTGTGTGTGTGTGTTCTCCTTGTAATTTACCAGTACATTTTGGTTTTGCCTTCTTCAGAATTGGCACTGTAATACATTGGGGAAAAGTAATTTTTAGGGTCGAGATCTGGCCCAATGGATCCTGTTTAAAGCCTCAATAAAATGTGAGAGCTTCCTGATAGTCTTGACCATGTTTCGTCCACAAAACCTTTAATAGAAGCCAAAGATGTTTCAGTGTGCTGGCAAAGATTTTTCAATGTGCCTTTGTCTAAACTAGGCCTCATTTCAATCTGATGCATCAGGGGTCTCCCTCCACCACCACCCCCTCTCTCTCCTTCCTTCCTGTCTCCCTCTCTCTCTTACTTCCTCTCCCTCCCAGACTGGCTTTGCTCTACTTTCCTGATGTGCCTGAGGGGCTGGCGCTTCAAACATGGATGGATGGATGGACAGAGAGAGACAAGTAGGTAGATAGGTAGGCAGGCAGGGAAGCAGAACTTTTGGATGAATGTATGGATAGGTAGGTAGATAGATTGGTAGTAGGTAGGTAGATAGATGGATGGATGGATAGATAGATAGATAGATAGATAGATAGATAGATAGATAGATAGATAGATAGATAGATAGATAGATAGATCTATATTGGTAGGTAGGTAGGTAGACAGAAAGGCAGGCAGATAGGTAGGTAAGCAGGATGGCAAGCAGATAGACCTTTTGGATGGATGGATGGATGGACGGACGGATAGACAGACAGACAGACAGAATTTGCCAGCAGTGGCACTTTGGGAAAGTAGAGCAAAGCCAGAGTGGGAATTGAAGTCCACACAAGTTTCCAAGGTTGAGAAACACAGGCTGAATATATCAACCCAGCCATTCTGGTTAGAGTTTAGCATGCTGTTTGATTCCAACTTAGTCAATAAACCATGGCTAATATCTTCCTGCTCCTTAATGCAGCTGCCCCTTTGCCCTTCTCCAGCCCCCTGCCCCAGTTCTTTGGCATCCAGTTTTGCAATGCCAACCTCCCCGGAGCAGCGATGTGGCCGACTTGACCCTATTTGCTTCGACCCAAGGTCCACTTCCATCAGGCCAAGCAAGGGAAGGTGCTCGGCACATGCTCAGAGACTCCCAACTTAGGGGAAGCGCTCTGCCAATCTTTTATGTTCCACCCGGGAGGAGGAAGGCATGCGGAAGCAGCCCAGAGCAGTGGAGGTGGAGGGAATGATCACTTGGAAAGTAAGCAAGCAAGCGCAGGTCTCAGTCAGAAGAACCGGGCTGCAGAGGGAGGCTAGGTTCTAGGTCCAGGCCAACCATGTAGAGCCGAACCGAGCCGAGCCAAGCCACGCGCCTTGGAGAGCCTCAGCTGCACCCACCCGTATCCTGCACACAAGCCTGGCTGGCTGGAGAGGTGGAGGCCAGGCGGGCGCTGCGCATTCCCTTGTTCTCCAGGGAAGGGGGCCCTAACACCAGACCATTTACCCCTTCCACTGCACGCCTTGGGAGGGTTTTGCTTTTGGGCCTTCTGGTGCGCTTCCACCGGAGAGGGCAGCTTGCAAGCTAAAGCACCCCATTTCCACCACCTCTCCCCCTCCCCCCAGGCTTGGCAAGTCTCGCTGCGCTCAGGTTCCACATTCGAGGCTCTGGCTGCGGAGCAGTGAAACAGTCAATGGGGTGAGCCTGCGGAGCTGGCGCCTTGAATGCCCCCCTGCTGCCTCTTAGCACCCCCCTGCCAGCCCGCTTGCCTCTTAGCACCCCCCTAAGGCATCCCATCGCCCCCCAGGGGGCGGTACTGCCCACTTTGGGAACCTCTGAATTACAGCAACACTTGAATATTGCAGACAGAATAATCTGGTCCTTTGATAAATCAAAAGTTTTAGTTTTTGCTAAAAGACCTGGACAATATTCCTGGAAAATAGAAGGACATAGTTTAGAACAGGTTAGAACATTTAAATACCTTGGGGTGGTTTTCCACTCACAAGGGACATGGAAGGCACACCTGAATCACACATTGCAAGCAGCTTATAAGTCCTCAAATGCTATTAAACATTTTTTAACACCGGTGGAGGGCAATTAGTACCTGCAGCCTTAAAACTTTTTGAGGCCAAAACATTGGCAGAAATTCTATATGGGGCACAAACAGGAATCCTTGCAAAGAAAGACTTGCTAGAACCTATACAAACCAAATTCCTGTGAGCCATCTTAGCTGCATCCAAAGGAACTCCAAATGGCCAGTTAAGAATCAAGACATGCCTCAAATTCAGGTAAGAGTCTGGAAGATGATAATCATTCATTGGCTAAAAATGCATTTCTTTCCAGAGGGACTGACCCCATTAGTGCTGACTGATAATTACCCCTCCCCCTGGAAACAGGCGATAGACCACAAGCTAGGCTCCATCAGTATTCTTAATGTCCCTAGGCTTTGACCAAGCAAAGCAAGTAGTAATACAATGAAGACATGAAGTTCCAGGAACTAAATAGGTTGTCTTACCACAATAGGGACAGAATCAAACGGTGTGTGGGAATCTGCAAGACATCTAAATGATCTGATCTTTCCCCCCCAAAAGAATAGCTTTCTTTCTTTCAGAGCCAGATTTAATATTCTCCCCTCAATCAGGGCAGGTATAAGAAAACACCAATATATGTGGTAAAGGAGAAGTCGAAGATATCTCGCATGTTTTATTGTACTGTGAGTTATACAGAGTTTATAGGTTAGTGTACATTCTCCCCTTACTAGAGATTGCCAGGGAAGGCAGACAATTTTTATGTAGGCTTTTTCCTCCAAGACTCAAACCCGGCTATTGCTCATGCAGTAGCAATATTCTGTGTTGCTGCAATGTCTGCAAGAAAAAAAATTGGTTACAGAATTATAGCTGTCAATTTGTGCCAATTTTGGAGATATAACAATATTTGGAAAATGATATTTACACACATACTTATTGGCTGCCCACTCATACAAACCAGGGAGTGACCCAAACTGAGAACATGTATTTTCTTAACAGGGATGTTATTATCCACTATTAATGTACTGTAATGTGTCAGTACTATTTTTTAATATATTGTAAATAGTGATATCTATTGCTGGTCTAAGACAGTAATAAAGTTATATATTCTTCTATTCTTGTTCTGTCAATATATTTTTTAAAAATCCTCCTAGTGTTTTCCTGCAAATACAATGTTTGCTTTTTTTCTGATCAACTGAGTGTTGATCCACTGGTTAGAATAGGAATTGACTGACTGGCTTGTCACTAAACCTTATGTCATGGTCTGAAAGAGAATGACTGTCCCAAAGTTCAAATTGCCAGCTTTCATGTCTAAGGTGGGACTAGATTTTGCAATATCCTGATTTCTAGCTTGGAGCCTTAATTACCAGACCAAACTGGGTCTCATTCAGTACAGTTAAATGAAAGGATAACTTTGTGAATACTTCATTAATCAGACTATTGATTGGATCATCACTGCTCTCTAGAAGTAGCGATTACTATTTTACTGTATTCAAAGACCAAATTACAAAAGTTAAAGCAAATGTTACCTGAGAATACAAGAAAATATTAATTAGAACGATAGAAAATATCATTAAATGACCCACTTTTGTTGTCAGGTCAGAAGATAGCCAGTATTTAACAGTTGCTTAAGTGATCTCAGGATACTTAATTTTTTTTAAGGAAAATTTCTTTGGACAATGCCGAGGCAATCTAATTATTAGCGGTTAGATTAGTTGGAACGCAATTCCTAATAAATCTTCAGAAAGATACGTTCTGAGATTTCAGTTTCATCAGAGGCACAGAAGCATCATCTCTGCAAAATGTGTCTGATTGTGCAGTATTTAACATCCGTGACTGCAGAGGGGGAAAGGCATTAAACTGTGCTCTAGAGAAGGTCCTTTAATACGGAGAAATTGGTTTTTGGATATGCTGTTAAGTCAGCGTTGACTGCTTATTAGAGTTGAGAGAGAATAATTGGTCCAAGATCATCCAACTGGCTTTGTGCCTAAGGCAATATTAGAATCACAGTTTCTACAGTTTATGATTGTATTATTAATTGTATGGTTTGTAATTGCCTTGATTGATTATAAAACTGATACAGACATTAGTAAAAAAAAAATAGTAAAAAATTATTTTCAACACAGCATAATTTAGAAGCCATGTGATGAAAAACTGAATGTGATTTGAAGAGCTAAAGTTCATAATATTTATAGAGAGCTTCATATTTAACAATATTTTTAATTTTAAATACATGTTTAAAAGACTGTAAACTATATGTTCCTCAAATAGCAGACAAACAACTCCCTATATTATTATACAATTTACTATTGCTACCTGTTATACAATTTATTATTCTTTAAATATACTACAAAATGGTTCCTAAACTTCTAAAGATAATTTTGAAATGGAGAACATTTGGTAGAATACAGAATCTTAATTAAGGAACACAATTTGTTAAAAGCATATTTTCTATCTGAATTCTGCAAAAGTGTATTAGAACAAGGATCCTCAACCCTGGACTGCGGCCCATGGGGAACCAGACCGGACGATCACCTGTCTCTTGTCACTCCCCACCTGCCACTGCTGCCAATCTGCAGAGCCAGAAAGGTTGAGGACACCTGTATTAGACTAGCTGTCCATAAGCAAAAACACATGTAGCATATGTAGCAAGGCAACCTCAAACATATAAGCAAGTATGGATTTTTTTAAAAAACCCATACTTCAGTGTTTTTAAATACTAAAACTTCATAAAAATATTGTGACAGGATCAGAATAAGCAATTCATGCTTGAATACTGTTAAATATTATTAATTTGAAGCAGTTTGCTTTTGTAGAATGAACCTGAAAAAGTGATGTGAGACCCTAATCACCAATTACAGAATGCAGTCATAGCACCTATAGTCAAAGGTGTTACTTAATCTAAGAAGATGATTACTTTTTCACACTGGTGCATTGCTTGCTAGATCGCTTTGTTTATGTAATAATAAATTAAACAAGAATCAAACCTGGGTATGTTCTTGTTTATTCAGGTTCCTTAGCCTATCAGTAGGATTTATATAAAACTCCTGTTACATTCATTGATAAGTTATGCAAAAAGTCAAAAAATCTAAAAGGTATGAATACTTCTTGATTGTATAAACAGATGTACATGAACAGCTAGTAAATATCAACTGGATGTACCTCACCTCACAATCAGGGGTTTGTGAGTTCAATCCTAGGTACCAGCAGATATTTCTCTCTCTGGGCCGCAATGAGTAATTATCTGCTGTGAATTCCACATAGGTGTCTGGAAGGACATCTGGCCAATAAATACTTGAGCTCTGTTCAATCGTCCTGACTCTACCCCAATGCAAAGGATTACAGGGTCGTTTTTTTTTAAAAAAAACATAGTCATAGAAAACTGTACCTGCAGTCGAGAAAAAGATATTGAAAGCAAATTACTTAAAATAACTTGTATAAAAAAGTTGAAACATAGGCTTATTATTAAAGCACAAAATGAAGAAACAAACCAGTCATTTGCCAATTTACAATAGAGCTGGATTTTAATTACTATTTTGATTTTAAAAATAGTAGCTTTTGCTTAGAGTTTGATTTGAAGGTAATTCATTCAACCATTTTTTTAAAGGGGCATTTATTTGAAAAGAAAAATCAACATATGGAATATTTTGTTAGCAATACTGATAGTACCTGCTGTGTTATATGGAGGTACTTTTTCTTTGTCCCAGTTGTGAATTCAACTGAAATAGGAGACATCCCTAGATTATTAAATTTCATTGTTAATCTACAACTGGTTTTTATTTTGTTTTTACTTACCTATGTTCATTTAAATAACAATTTTTATTTACATGTGACTATCTGAGTCACTCTAATATATAGTACCATGAAACCAAGAAAGCAAATTCAGTGTAAGCATTCTTTGCATAAAATGTAAGTTGTTAACGTATCAGTTGTTTCAGGGAAAATATAAACGGTGTTTTTGCAGACTGATTGAATTTCTACTCTATAAATATGCTGAGTGACAACAAATGTGATTTTACTTCTTATTCTATAAATCCTCAAATATGTTTCTGGGGATTGGGCAGTGAACCGCACCATGCCTTGTTCTGTCAGGTGTCCTTCTCTTCTTTTATATAGGGGAAGATTGCCCTTTGTGGATGATTCCCATTACCATTTGTACAAGTGATGACCCAACCCATGCCAAAATGCAAGTATTAATGGACAAACCTGAATTAACTTTAGTTTTGAAAGACGTGAAGCCAGAACAGTGGATTAAGGTGAGTAATAATAAAAAGGAGATTCCTCCCTAAGTATATTTCTGATTCTCCAACTTATTTTATTCTTCCTAGTTAGTATCCTGATTAATCAGAAGAAAAGAGAACAGTTGCATTTTTTCCCAGAGCTGACCTGTTCTCTTAATATAATGCCACTAATAATCCATATAGAAGGACACTGAGACTGTTTCTTTCATTTCAGTTTATGTTTTTAGTGTAAGCTTCCCATGTGAATTTATTTTGTTTATTATTAAGTGTTCAAATGTTCCTGTGATCTTGGAAAAAAAACCTACTGTAACATTGTAGCTGTTATCAGTATTGGAAAATATACCTAATGATCATGCATAATGCATAAGATTTTTAACTTGGTGATCCAGTTCATTGTTTAACAGCTTTTCAATAGAAATGACTTTTATAACAAATAGTTAATTGTGTTCATTTCCTTTTTGTCCCCTCTAAGTTCTTAGATTTCTTGCTTTATTTCTTGCTTTCTTGCTGAGCTTCTTTTAGTACTGTAAAGTTCTCTAGGAATCTGATATTGAGTCATAATTATCTTGTCATAATTTTTCCAGATATTATTGATAATCTAAACAATTATCTATAAGTTCCCTCTCTTCCAATATTTGTTTTATAGGTGTAGATTTTTCAGTGGCTGTTGTTTTGTTAGTATTGATCTAGTGTTTTGTAAAAATTATTTCATTCTACTATATACAGTAATATAGTATATACTATATATACAATAATAGTAGTTCTGTATTCTAGTACTATTGTTTTCTTTGATATGCTACATTAAGCAATCCAGTATCCTTCTAGATATAGGTCTAGAAAATCTCTGTTAGTGTCCACATCACTTTAATTGCATAAGAGATGTTATCATTACTTCCTTTACCAAAGATAGAAAATTCTTGATACATTTACATAATAAATAAGACGACGCTGGTCATAGCATTGCTGAACGAAATGTCAATTGATATCAAATTTGGGAGACTATAGTTGTGCATCTTACCATTAGTGTTCCTTTCTTTTACCAGATTAGGTTACAAATAATTCTGGGACGGTTATAAAGAGAACATACATCAGTATTGTCCAGTGACTTCACGTGATAATGTCCCAGGGTTTAGGGTCAAGGCTCAGTTTTTCCCAGATCATTTAAATTAAAATGAACATAAATTTAAATCAGATAAATCATAGTCTAATTCACTTGTAAGTTTATCAGACAAAATAAACACAAAAGTTATGTAATATACAATAAAATTTAAATAGCCAATATTAGCAGCTATCTATAATTGCAAACTATGTAGAGAAATCAATAAAAGATAAGCCAGAAACTGTGGCCTAAAAGTTAATAGGATATAAACAAGATTCAGTTAAAAATGAATAATTAAGTACAAATAAATATCTTCTTCATTTTAAACAAATATGAGGCCACATATGAAAATTGTATTGTGTTTTGAGTTTGAAGTGTCCCCTGAATTTTAAGGAATAGCCAAGAAATTTTAAAAAGAATAGCTTGAACTTAATTTTATAGGATATACATCATTTTTCCATAATGGTTGTCAATAATCAATAATATTATTATTCAGTCAGTGACAGAACAAAACAAGCAAAACCAAAGTGAAATAAATAAAGTACTAGCAGCTAGTAAATTAAACCACAACATAGAATTAATTCCTCTCAAGATATTAATACAGTTATTTTTCCAGGTGATAAATCTAAAACTAACAGGTATAAAATAAAAGTATATGTCCCTACAGTTAATAGTTAATATGTATCAAGCCAAGTATTTTAAAATAAAGGTAAATATATCTTTGTCTTGCTTTCATGCAGCAACGTAAAATTTAGTTACTGCTCATCTCAAAAGAGATTCATGTAAATTTTATCTGGTTTCCATGTCTCTAACAACAGTGAGCCAACTGGAAAATTGTCAACTTCATAATTAAATAACTTTTATTTTGCTTTTGTCCTTGATGAAACAACCCTTCCTTTTCTGAAGCTGGTGATAACATATTTTACAAATAGTCCTTGACTTTTGACCAGTTGTTTAATGATTATAACAACCTTGAGTAACAGGGTACTCACAGGCCATACAGCACTTCTGACCATCGTAAAATGTAATACTACAACCATGCATTTATGACTGGTTGACAGCCACTTCCATGATCATGTGATTTCCATTTGCAGTCTTCTCTGTCTGTTTTCCCAGAAGGTCACTTGGAAAGCTGGCAGGAAAGCTTGCAAGTAGAGGAGAGAGAAGGAAGCCAAAATACTTTGGCAAGCTGTAGGAACAGAGCAGAAATCTTTAGGATTTCTCCTCCATATAAATCTTTTTCCTTCTGTTGAAAACATTCCCCTCGTATGGGGAAGTGAGAGGAAATCCTTTGGCAGGCAGAGATGTTAAAGAGCAAAAGAAATGCCTGCTGGGAGGATTTCAGCTCTGCATGGAGCTGAAATCCTTCAGCAGGCAGCTCTTTCATTCTATCCTCTTAATGACTTAGGACATCACTTAACAATCACAATCAGGAATTGCTGCTGTTGAGCAAATTGGTCACGTGAACAACTCACTTAATTATCATGTCACTCACTGAACAAGATTTCAGTTTCAATTATGGTCATAAATTGATGGCTACCTTTATATTTTTGTTAGAGATTATTAAAATTTACTATGTTGTTCTGTTCTCTATATTTTGGTTTAATGTAGTGTGTTTTCTCTCCAGTTGCTAACTGAATCTCACTTCCAACGTTTTCAGGTAAATCTGGGAACAGTGGGATTTTATCGGACACAGTACAGTCCTGAGATACTGGAGGGTTTACTTCCAGCTATCCGTGATCTCTCCTTACTCCCTGTGGACAGGCTAGGGCTGCAGAATGATCTTTTTTCCTTGGTAAGTGGATATCTTTTTCCTTTTTTCTCTTTTCCTTTTTTTGTCTTGTCTCCTTTTTCTTTCTCCTTCAAGAATCATATTACATTTGAAGGCACAATATATATTGAATTAATGAACTTCATATATTTTTGGTAATAAAACTCTGCAGTCCTAGTCTTAAACTTTTAACTATTGTGCTGTTTTCTAATAAATTGCTTCTGACTTCATGTCAATAGCTTTAAATATGAAATACACTGAAGCATGAATAAATGACATATATGAAGTACCAGATGGAAATCCAAACACCCCTGAAAAGTATTCTGCAAGCTGAGTAAAACTTTTTATTTAAAGTACTCTGAAAGGTTGATTCCTGCTATTTCTATTATTTTTCATTATTAGATTTTGGAAGCAATCTTCTGATATTGCAAAGAAATATCTGGGATTTTGTAACTATCAATTATTGTGCTAGCAACATTTTATTTTTAAGAACAAGTATGGAATTCCCCATCAAGTGCTAAACTATGCCCTTGTTGAGTGTGGAATATACAGAATCTTGTCACCATTTTATATTCCACACAACCCATGCTGTGTTGTTTTTAGAGATGTTTTCAGAATCAGGATATTAAATAGAATGACTTCCACAATTTTCCTTTTTGTTTCATACCACCTCAATAAACCAGAGTAGATTGATTTCAGGGTTGTTAATTTCAAGGCAAAATTTATTTGGCTGCTTCCTTAGAGATGATAGCTATTCTTCAAATGTTTATGCTTTAAGATTGATAACAATAAAATATAATGTAAAGCTGAAGTCATAGTGACTTGTGAATGATTTGGCGACACACATTCATTTAATGGAGAATACCAGTCAATCAGTTTGAACTTGTCAATCATTAAAATGAATTGCTTTCAAGTTCATGAGGAAAACTATTATCAATTGCTGACACCCATAAATACACTACAGGTAATCCTTGATTTACAACCAACTGTTTAATTTGAAATTATAATAGACTTTTAAAAAGCTATTTACAAAAACTAGTCCTCCCCCTATGGTCTTGTGATTGCATTTTGGGCACTTGGCAACCAAGTCACATTACTATTAGAGGCACATTTACGATCACAAGAATATGATTTGTGATTTTTTTTTGCCAATTTTCAGCTAAAACACCATTGGATATGCTGTTATGTTATGACCATGTGGTTCTGTTAAACTTCATGTGATTCACTTAACAAATGTGGAGACTCGCTTGTAAAAATAGTGGTAAAATCGAGTCCAACCATGTGGTGAGTTGACTTATGACTACAACACTTAAAGCTGAAATTCCAGGGTCCATTGTAGTCGTAAGTTGAGAACTATACATAGCTGTAAATGATCGGCTGCTAGAATTTTCAGAATTGTAAATTCTTTCCCCTAGTTTACCCTCCCTGTGTTTTTGAAAAAATAGAAATAGCAAGATTCTTCTGTTGTTGTTTACTACTTTCATGTATGGCTCGGATTGATAAGGCGTTTCTGGCTCTATTGATAGCCTACCTCTAGATATACTCTAAATGACTCTTTATAATTTACAGCAAGAACCCAAGTGTTCTTTAGTAAGATCAAATATTTTGGGGGGTTTGGAGTATAACTTACTTGTTTTTCTTCTCTCAGGTCTGAGCTGGAATTGTTAGCACTGTAGAGGTTCTAAAAGTCATGAAAGCATTTGTGAATGAGCCCAACTATACTGTGTGGAGCGACCTAAGCTGTAACCTGGGGATTCTCTCAACTCTCTTGTCCCACACAGACTTCTATGAAGAGATTCAGGCATTCATCCGTGATATCTTTTCACCAATAGGAGAAAAACTGGGCTGGGACCCCAGACCTGGTGAAGGTATGAAGATTTATGAATACTTTGATCTTCCAGTATTTTAGTTTTTCTTGCCCTTTTTCTTGTCAGAGACTGAGACTTCCAAAAAAATAGGAATAAGGGACCAACTTGGATAGTTTCCCCTGGTTTCTAAGCCTTGTTATGGATTTTTCTGCAGTTTTAGACGGATGAACTGCTGAGAGTCTGGTTTCTGCTTGGAATAAGTCAGAAGATCCAGAGTCAATAGAATTGATCAGAAGTAAGATTCCATTAGTAATCTTACCCTACAATATGACATTCACCTTATTTCTTTCACCTTCATTTCATCTATTCCATCTATGTATGATGTACAGATAGATTGGATATATTAAAAATATTTAGAGTATGGTCCATTTCTCAGCAGCATTGGTGCCATCAATTATGATGTATACTTGGATTAATTATATAAATTGGGCTTAAGAGGTAGAATGCCAAAACAATAGTAAAAGAAGTGGTAATGCTTTTTCACTTCTGTCTGAAGTTGCTTGATCTGTTCAGGGGATGCCAGTGAAGACAAAAATGTTGTAGAACTAAGTCAGAAGATTCTTATGGTGAGAAGACAGCAGCAAAGCTTTATTCAAAGTTTTAAAACAGCAGAGGCAAAACCACAAATTTGAAGGAGTAGCCTTAGAAGTAATCAGGAGGGAAGTTCTTCTTGGCACTGCTTACAAAATTTATTTCTCCTTCAATTGGATGAGGGTTCATTCAAGAGAATGATGATATTGCTGGAGATAGTCATCTGGGGCCGTGAGTTGAAATGTTACTAGCATGTGTATAATATCCAGCTATATTTCTGAGTTCCAGTTGTGTACTCTAGAGAATCTGTACAGAATTCTAAAACTGAGTAAATATGAACAGATTGAAATTTAATCCAGGAAACAGTGAGGTACTGTCACTTGCAGACTAACTCCTGCGGCTAGGTATTCACAAGTAGCCTTTTTTTTTTTTCACCAAGTATTTTTATTTTCCCCTCACTGTATTTTACAGTACTGGGATAAACTGAATTTATTGCAGGAGCCAGGAATATGCTCTACCAGATTAAGCTGGTATGCAGTCTATAGTTACATCTGAAGAAAGTTAATTTTGCTTTAAGTTTTCTAAATGATATATAGTCTAATATATTTTATGCCAAGCTTTCTTTAAAGATAATACAGAAATTTCAGCTGATTCAGATGAAGTGATCTGAGTGATGGGGTATGATAAGTAGATGGACCTAGAAATTCATGTTTGTTATCTAATAGTACTTTACCATACATATCCAAACTTAATCTAAGATGAAACTTCATTTTTAAAATCCTGTACTGTTTATGACTAAATTTGCCTTAAATCTTGACCCTATTTTAACCTCAGGAATAGAGGATTGTCTTTTATTCACCCATCTTAAAAGGAACCTTTTTCACAATCGTTTCATACCATTGGAACAGTTTGCTATCACAAAACCATTTGATTAGGCATTTATAAAGGCCTAACACCCATGTTCTATCTTGGAGATTTTTGATGTTGTTTCATTTTATTGCATTATTATGTTTAGCCGTAGTGACTTAAATTTTAAACTAGATATATTTACTTGAAGTTGTTTATTTTTATTGTTGCAGTTTTATTATTGAATGGAATTTTTAAAGTTTTTGTCATTAAAAGTGGGATTTTCATGTTTAAATAAATAAAATATGTCTTCAAAACATTTACATACATGTCTGTCCATTGATTATTCACTGTTCAAAAACAGTATTGGACTGAGCTCAAATCCCTGATGAACTACTGCCTAGGTAGTTTCAGTCATTCATTTCTCATTCATTTTTAGCTAGCATAAAGGTGTTTTGTTTTTACAATAGGAATTAAAGTAACATTACAAAAATGGAAAAATAGTAGCTCTCAAAAGTCAATCTGGTCCATATAAGATGGCGACTCTCTAGAACGGAGGTCTCCAAACTTGGCAATTTTAAGACTTGTGGACTTTGACTCCCAGAGTCAATGCTGGCTCAATACTCTGCTGGCTGGAGAATTCTGGGAGTTGAAGTCCACAAGGGTTAAAGTTGCCAAGTTTGGGGACCCCTGCTCTAGAATAACAACCGCACAGAGCTGTGTATTTTCTCTTCTGGTTTCATTTAAAATGCTTTTAAAACTATGGCTTTTTCTCCAGGGCTAGGGTTAAATGACAAGCCTTCCACAAGATTATGTATATGAGGCTAGATGTATTTTCTCTTTCAAAAGTATGTAGTTCGGTGTCCTTTGTTATAAGGTGTCTGTACTGTACTGCACTGTTAGAATCTACCCAAAGTTCTCCTGGAAATAGGTGCTGCTATTTTGTGTGCCCCACATGCATGCACTCTCATTCTATATTGATCATATTATCAGGATTTTATATTATTCTGGACTTAATTATGATCAGGGAACCAATCTTACAATTCATTCACTTAGCAATTATTCCCGATTCCTCTGTTGCGTCTACATTTTGGATTTTTCTTTCAATTAAAAAAAATGCAGTGAGGATGTACAAAGGTCTGATAAGGATTAGAACTATCTTGCAAAGAAACAGGGGACAACTGGGTCTACAGCTGGGTCCTTTGTGATCCTGATTAACCTTTGAATATACCCATTGGAATGCTCTCTCCCTCTCCCCCCAAAGACCAATGAAGGAGCAGCAGAAATTACGTTTCTTTAGTGAGTCTACATTATTGCAGTACTAAGAACCCTTCTTTAATCCCAGTAAAGAGTGCTGACTATTAAAAACCAGCAAATTCTAGGCATATTGGATCAGCCAAAATCAAACAGGATTGTGTCTGTGGAGATTCTCAATCATTCAGGTCATGGTTGTCCTAAAGATACTTTTTCAAGATGCAACCAGACTTTATTTTTCCTTGAAGACATTTCACTTCTCATCCAGAACTGAAGCACCTTCTTTAGATGAACAGAATTATGTGGATTGAAGTCTATATATGACTTGCTGCATAAAAATCACAATATAGCTTAGCACATCATGGGAACCTGATCAGTGTATCAGACAAGCATTTACAGTGCAGTATACTGTAGATTGCAGTTCAATTGATAGTACCTCTCTCAAGCATGTTGGTTCTGTTACATATCAGCATGCTTTTCTTTGACTCTTCAATCCAGATAAATTCTTTATGGAAAACATCGGTGTTGCATTCATTTTCTCTCATTAATACTATTAATAATCACAGATTTTATATCAATGTCATGGAAAATATTTAATTTTTTTGCAGGTCTAGGACATAAACTTTGATACTAGCATTCATGATAGTTGCTGAAAGAACATTGTTGAGAGTATAGGAAATGAAGGACTAAATGTTTTATAGAACACTTCATAGATTTTATGCTTAACATTTGGGGAGTTCTTTTCAGTTCAGCTTCTGTGATCAGATCAGATTCATACTATATGAATATGATAAAGCTTTTTAAAATACAAGTTTCTTATTTCTTATTATTTTCCATTAGGTCATCTAGATGCACTTCTGAGAGGTTTAGTTTTGGGCAAGCTTGGAAAAGCTGGACACAGGGCAACATTGGAAGAAGCTCGGCGACGGTTCAAAGATCATGTGGAAGGGAAGCACATCCTGTCTGCTGATCTAAGAAGTTCGGTAGGTTGCTTTCAAATATTTTGTTTTGCAATAGTTATCTGACTGATAGGAATATGCTGACAGGAAGTAACTTTCTTTATATTAAAATTATTTTTTTCCAGGTATATGTAACTGTTTTGAAACATGGTGACAGTATAACCTTAGATACTATGCTAAAGGTAAGTATGCTTTGTATTTCTGGGCATGTAAAAATTTATGAAGAATATACTGTGTCAGAGTGCAAGATGCTCATAGATTCCTTGCAGTTTTAATTACTGTAACTTTGCTCTGTCCCATGAAAATAACAGTAGATAGCCTTAGAAATATTCAATTTTAAGTATTATATGAAATAATATTAGTTATAGTGGAAGCGATTTAAAATTATGCTCCCTCTCACTGCAATGGAATAATTTAAAATATTAGTTAATATTTTCCATCCCTCTCTCTCTTTCTCTAGTATTTAGCCATGTTATTTATTCCTGAGAATGGGGGAGAAATTAGTTCTATATTGGTTAATGATAAACCTCCCCAAAAGCTACAGGGTGTAGCTTTTAACGTACAGTATAAAAAAAAATACACAAAATTGGCCATTGCAACAAAGCTCTGGTCTTTCAGATGTTTCTGGACTTTTAGCTACATTTGGCCTAGTGAGAATTTTAGTTCAACAATACCTGAAACATGGCATGATCTCCATTTTTGATCCAGTTTTTTCTCTCAGTAATTTAAATTTGATATTTTTGAAACAGTGTTGCCATTGGAAATTATAGGTTACATAAATGATTCAATCCATCAAGGAACTGCTATGGACTGACTGCTGTGGCTGTTGTTCTAGCATTTCCATTTTCAAAATATTTTCTTTTAAATATATCAAATTTTGATGACACCTCTCCCCCCCCCTCCCCCTATGCCAAGAAGCTGAGAGGTTTCTAATTTAGCTTCTCTGGTCCTAGTTTAGAGTAGAATATGACTAGGAGGAAAAAGTCTAATCTCACTTGCTATTTGCTATTGTTATTTTGTTTTTTGCAGCTCCACAAGCAAGCTGATATGCAGGAAGAGAAAAACAGAATAGAACGTGTACTTGGTGCAATATCTCAGCCAGAGCTAATACAGAAAGTTCTTACTTTTGCACTTTCAGTGAGTAAGATGCCACATACTAAGTTTATATCCTGTGCATTGGAAGCAACAGAAGAATGGAATTGGGAATTTAGTACCATTTTCAGCATCTTGGGGATGCTGCTTTTCTTCTTTTTTTCCCTTAAATATATATTTGTTAGAGCTAACATATACACAAACCTTGATATCCAAGAAACTGGAGATACATTGAGCAGCTATTGGTGTTGCAGTTGCCCTTTGCAGTTCATTGGTCCTTTTAGCAACCTAGCAGGACCAAAATAAATTATGCAGAGTAAGCGTGCTTGAGGTGGATGAGACAAAATAAATAGCAAAATAACAGAAAAAGAGCTGCAAAAATGAAATAACTGTTCTGCTTTTTCATCTTTCACATTAATTACATTTTTGTTTCTTCATCTAAAGTTGCTCCAAAAGTAGGCTTGGTCATCTAGAGCATCTGACACCATTCTCCTATCTTAAACAGAACTACGGAGCAATGGCTTCTATAGCATTGGAGCAGAGGAAACAGGCCAGCATTGAAACCTCTAGGGTGTGGCTGAATCTTTTTTTGGGCAGGGTGGTGGTGGTGGTGGTTAAGCATTAGCTGCAACAACCCTTTGGCAGCCTGTTTTCTTTTTGAAAGGCCAATTTCAGCAGTCTTCTGGCAGTCAAACCAGGACTAGGCAGCAGCAGTCGGTGCCACCACCACAGCCCTTCAGTACTTAAAATTGTCATAATGGCCAGGGTGGTTCAACAGTATTTAAGCTGTTGAGCCCGAAGTAAGTGCATAAGTTGGATCTTCCTGTTCTCCATAGTTAAAATAGGATGGAATAATCAAGACCTGCCAAATTTGGTGATATGTCAAGTGACTATGGGATGATACCTGATAGAAAAGCAGAGATGTAAAATCAAACTTAACAAGACCCATGTTCAATGAGATAGTTTTGTTCATTATACTTACATAAACGTGTGAATTCCAGGTGTTTTACACCTGACATCCTAAAGTGAAGCTGCTTCAAAACTCAGTGATGTTCCATACTAAACCAAACTGTTTAGGAACCAAAACTGTTCCAGAGCAAGAAAGAAAAGAGGAAAACCACCTATCTTATTCCAAGAGCTCATGCAAATCTTATCTTTCTTCAGTGTCAACCTACTTTTTATCCTCTTCATAAACATGCAAGAAGGAAAAAGAAAGAAAAGTTGTCTGTAGATGAGATGGCTGCTATATGAAAGAGAAAGGAAGGAAGGAAGGAAGGAAGGACTACCTATGGGAATAAAAAAAATAAAGATGTGGAAGGAAGGGGTCCTGGCTAGACAACATCAGAAAAAAAGAGAAGGGCAAAAAGAGCATCCTGTGCTTAGAATCCTTGATTCCTTGATCCTGTGAGGAAACAAAGGAGACAGATCATAAGAGTGTCAAGAAAGGTAGCCCAGCCTTTGCGTTGGGGATGATCTCAGCAAATGTGGCATTCCTTGAGCTGATCAAGAATTATGTGATTACAAACATTAGGCTGATGAAATGAGGAGCCCATTTCCAAAACAGTTCAGGAATTGTGGTCTAATCATTAATGGTTAAAGACTCCCAGGTGTCACTTCACTACAGCTGAGACCTATGTACCCAGCTCTGATGGCAGATTTTTATTTTAGAGAGTGAGTGTTCAGGGTGGAAACAGATCAAGGGCCTTCAGAAAGAGGCCATGTAAGTAATGACTTGGGCAGAGAAATACATACCCTCAAAATCAGAATACATAAAGGAATTACTTTGTGAGATTTCAAAAAGATAATAAACCTTGTTAGACAATGGACTACAGACAAGTGAGATGCTTCTTTTGTCGACATTTCAAGTCAACAGAGCAGAGGGGGTCGATGTTCTGATAGTACCATGGCTAGATGATTCCTCTATAATTTCCATCAACTCTAGTACTATCCAGAGTGGTATGCAAGGAAAGATTATCAAGGCATCAATGCTTTTAATTGTTCCATCCTGACCTGGAAGATTATGGCTCTTTACTCTATTAAAAATAGAGTAAGCTAATTCTACACCTAGATTCCTGCTGGTTACATCTTTGCTCTTAGAAATTAAATGGGAACATTTCTTGAATTTCAGGCTTTCATCATGACAGTAGAAACCATGTAGGTTTCTAGATGCCTAGCCACCACCACTGTCTATCAACTGATTTGAAGAGTGGTATAAAAGACAGACATTCGTGGCACCATCAGATGTCCCTGAAATATTGGAATTTCTTTAAGCAAATAGAGAACAGCAAAATTACTATACAGTGAAGCAACTACCTTGGGCTCTGACCCCTGACTAGGTGAGGGGCATGCCTTTCTGGCCACTCTCGTATGTTTGCCTTCCTCAGAGGCACATGTCTTTGTACTCCTGGTCATCCTCTATTTCTCTTTATGGAATTTGCCATTGGTTTTTAGGACTCTTGGAAGAGATATTCTTTCTGTAAGAAGAGACCTCTTTGCATTCCAACAAGACAAGATAGTAATAAAATCAAATATCTATTTTATGCCCAAGTTCTAAATTTTACTGAGCACCAGAATTGATGGTCTCCCCATTTCTGCTAGAACATACCCATTCTGGAGAACAAACGTCGTACAAATTATATATGTGTGGTATGCTAAGAATATAACTCAAATCTTCTGGACTTTTCTGCTTGAAAGAGATAAAAATGAAACTTTGATTTTGGATTTTGATGATTAAATAGGTTGTTGTTATAGAAATATCTATTACTTCTGTATATAAGTAAAAAAGTTGATATTATAATTTTATCATGTAACTTACTGCACTGAACAAAGTTGAAAGTCAGTGGTTTTGTGGGTTTCCCTTTTTCCTCACTCTATTCCCTTTTCCTTTTCCCTTTTTTCTCATTGTCTTAATTTTCATTTGTATTTTATATGCCAGAGAGAGAGAACAGGGGGAGGGAGGGAAAAAGCGAGAGGGAGGGAGAGAAGATTATTTATTTTATAGATTCAAACCAGCTGCATTTCTTACTTCATTCACAGGAAGAGGTACGTCCCCAAGACACAGTATCTGTCATTGGTGGAGTTGCAGGAGGCAGCAAGCAGGGCAGAAAGGCTGCCTGGAAGTTCGTCAGAGACAATTGGGAGGAACTGTACAATCGCTACCAGGGGGGGTTCTTAATATCCAGGCTAATAAAGGTATGCACAAAAGGTCTTGGCTATGGCAATAAGCTTTTCTTTTTTTAATTCATGCCAAATCTATTACACTCTATGCTTCTTTTTTTAGCTGTCAGTGGATGGATTTGCAATTGACAAAATGGCTTCAGAGGTTAAGGTAAGCCTATTCAATCAATATCTTTCTTGCTGCCCTTCTGGTTTACATGCTAGTGATTGGAATGATTATTTTCCTCTATTGTACCATCCTCCCTGAAAGAGGAAATTGGGGTAAGGGAATTCTATCCTTTGACTCCCTAGCATTATGTTCTCTGACTTAGCATTTACAGATTTGGGTATTTAAACTATAATTTCTATTATCCCTGACCAGGCTATCCAGGATGTATGGGAGTTGCAGTCTAAATATCAGATGGTTACCAGATTATTTAATCAGCTAGAACATTGGAATTTCCCATAAAATTTGGATTCATAAACCATTGACTAATTACTGGCTTATGTAGACTATATGCTACTATAATCATTGGGGGATTTTAGGAAAAGGAACATACAGAAACTTAGTTTGAATTAAAATCAGAAAAAAATGGAGAGGAAATTCAGTGACTTGGTAAATTTTATCTTTGGAAAATCATTGAGAGTCAAACAGCATATAAGTTTAAATTATTATTAGTATTACATTCATACTAATGAACTTTATATACTGCAGTGATATATAAGTTTCAAGGAATATTTTTTATGAAAGTATTGATTGTTTTTGCTAAATAACTGACTTTCTGATAATAAATAAAAATGATCTGTTCCGGCCCTATCTAAAATCATGAGGTTACAGAATTACAGCTACTAGCATTCCTGCACTGTGGGCAGTGATTAAGTTATTTAGCAATATTTGGAGAACAAACAGTATCCAAGGTACACTGCTTCAAAATGTAGCTGAATTATTCTTTCAAATCCTATATGGGGAAGTGGAAATGGAGTTTAAAGGTTTTTTTTTTAAATAAAAGAATAAAACATAGCTTTCCTGGGATTCAATTCAACCGCATTTTACTTGAACCTTGATGTAGACACTTAACTTCATTTGCATAATGATGTCATTGTAAAAATTACCCGATAAATTAATTTAAATGAATTATGTCATGCATATGGTAAAAAATGACATAAATGACATAATATTCTTCATTTATGCTTTCTCATAAGTACATTTTAATTTCCAGTGGTAAGTCACCCAGGGTAGTTTGGAAGTTGGGTAATCAAATCATTTAAGTAAATGATTTCTGTGATGACATCATCACACAAATGACTTAAATCTCCATAGTTCCTTATTTCACAGTCAGTGGACATTCCTCAGTAATGGACATTTTGCCCTTCCAATTACTCTGTTAAAACACAGTTTTTGTGGAACTGAAAAATAAGAATGCAGTGTAATACAAAATATGTTAGTGATTCAGGAAAGAAATGCTTTGTTCCCCCTCTAGACTGTGCTGTTCTGGTCATGGTTCCATTTTTTTCAGAAATATATTCTCCAAACTTGTTTGAGATATCTGCTTCCAGTTCAGGAAATTCTTTTCAAAATCACCCAAATGCCTAGGATAGCATAATCTAGGGGGATTGAAAGTTTGAGAGTTGACGGAAGAAACACCAGGATGGTCACATCATGTGTTCAACATTTATATATATGTAAGCAATAAAAATATATAGCAAAAAAAAAGTTTGGGAGTAATCTAGCAATGTCTTGTGGACATTTTTAAGAACACTTTGTTCCCAAGTTGCTACATCTTGCATATTTGATCTTTTCAACACTATTGATAGACATAGATAAAGAGGATAAAATATTATAAATATAATTTATTATTTACATTTTGCAGTCCATTAAAAAAAAAGTTAAATAATTTCAAATCAATCATTACACTGAGTTGATTTCAAACAACTGTCAAATTACCCAGACCAGCCATCCTAGCAAGTTCAGCACCAGAGTAAAATGCAAGATGCCTCAAAAGGTCTAAAAAATTCAGAATTTCATCATATGAGTGACAAGTAGCACTCATTACTTTTAATGTTGAAGTGAGTCGACATGATGTCAGTGAGCACATCATTACAAATAAGCTGTCTTTATCTACATGAGAGATGTGCCAGGAGGAAATCTTTGTTGTCCAGAAAAAAAAAATAGGGCAAATCTGAAGTTTTCTGCTTAATACCTAGATAGATCAATTTGTTGTGGGCAGATGAGGCAAAGGTAGAGTTATTTGGTCCCACTGCCAGAAGATGTGTTTGGAAAAAATTAAAGGCAGTTTTTCATCTGAAGAACCTGATACCATTGTTAATTCATGCTGATCAAAAAGGTATTTTAGGGGATGCTTTGCTGCATCAAGGCTAGTTCATCAACAAAGAATCCACTATGAATTGTTCAGTGTACTAGAAGGACTTGAGGTGAATGTGAGATTTTCTTTCAGAGGACTGAAGAGCAAGTGAAAGTGGACTTTGTAATATTATTATTTTAAACATTCCAGTAAATCCCCTAAGAAATGGCTGAAAAATGAATGGATAAAAATCCATCCCATCGAAGTCAAAGACTGGTAAACAATTATAAGAATGTTGATGTTGTTCCTTCCAAAGGGGGCGATACCAGATATTAGAGCCAAAATATATATTTAATTTTTCCTCAAAAGGAAATAGTGTAGCTATTCATTTTTATGGAATAAATAATTGCAGAATCAGTTTTTCATAGTTCTTCAGTTACATTACTTTTATATTGTTTGAATGAAGATAAAATATATTAAAACACTTTGCATGGAGTGTACTTTTTTCACATGATTGCAAGTATATCATTACAAAAAATATTCTTGTCTTAATAAAATGCCACACATAGCAACCTCTGTCTTTGTATTTAGAATCTGCTCATCCAAATTATTGTATATTATTTGGACTGATTCACCCATATGAAATTATCAGATGTGATACTCCCAGAAAATGTTATTTCATTTCATGTAGGTTTTTTTTGAGAGTCATCCAGCTCCATCAGCTGAGCGTACCATACAGCAGTGCTGTGAAAACATCCTGTTGAATGCTGCATGGCTGAAGCGTGATGCTGAAAATGTTCATCAGTACCTCCTGCAACGCAAAGCCTCACCAACTGCTGTGTGAACCCACTCTCATCCACCTCGGACATCCCAGCTGCTGTGGTCCAACTGCCTCAGCATGAGGAGGAAAAGCTGCTATTCAACAATTGAATAATGCGCCAAGGAAATTGGAGTTTTTTCTCACACCAATGGGAACTGGACATTGAATGTAGTTTAACAGTTCCTGCTCAACTCCAGAACTAAATTCTAATAAAAAGATTTTATCAAAATTTTAGCAACAAAAATACAAACAACCACCCTGTAAATATTATAGTAATAAAATAGAGCATAACAAAACTGTGAAATGTCCTTAAGGCTTGTCAGTGGTCAAAATGTTTAATACCCTCTCCCCTTTTACTTTCTGATGATTTTTTTTAACAATTCCTTTCCCTTTTTTTCTAAAAACAAAAAGAAAAGAAAAAAAGAAACCGGAGGTTTCTTGGCAAGTTGAATGTTATAGCAAGTCATGGGCAGGAATGGGTTTCGCCTCTGAGCGCACCTGAAAACACACTGAAAGGCAGCAAAAGCACTTACAAGTTGTGTGGAATGGGCCAATTATGAAAGACAGCTTGGTATAATAAGTGCAGTTCTTAGCTGAAGATTCTAGGAAACAACACGTGATCTTGGTTCAAATTTTGAAAGCTTGTAAGGCTCCCTTGTTTCATTTTTTGAGAAGGGGAAAATAAAATATTCTGTCTGTCTTTTCTCCTTCCTCCTTTTTTGTTTCATTTGCTAATATTCTCAAAAATTGCAAGCTTGTATAGAAATATGTTTCTCAGCCACATTAAAATGAAATTATCCCCCCATTCCCTTCTGTCTTTCTTTATACTTTACTCCTGCATGCAGATAAGATTTAGTATTGTAATTGGATCTTTCTGGGCCACTGTAAAGTCTCTGTTCATAAATGCATAACCCGGTAGTTTGAAAAAGGTGTTTTGTTTCAAAAACAAAACATTGCCCTAACACCTTGTGATTGCAGCTTTCCATTCCACTTTATTTGGTAATGTTTGGTAATTTGATTCAGAGCCTTAAACTTAACACTAGTTGGCATGATGATAAAAATCTAAGGTTTCTGCCATCAGTTGTTTAAGAGAGTAGCATGTTCCTGCTTACCGATTTCATATCCCAACATCACTCCTCCCTCAAATCTTTACAGTTCCCTTTTTTAAAATATCTTTTTTTAAATTCATACTTGGTGTGGCTTTAATTGTTAATTGGAGAAGGTCATTAGACACTAGATGTCAAATTGCTTCCCTGGAAACACATTTTTGTGCTATTGTTTTAAATGAAAAACAAAAGAAAAAATTTAAAGCAAGTTGGCGTTAATAAAAAGGAAAGTCAATGTGAAATTAAAGAGTCTTGGTTTTGGTGTGTGTATATTGGCAAAATAAGATTTTTACATGCCTTGTATGCATGACCATGGCTGTGAGACAGTTAAAATGGATTGTGGTACATGAGTTTCCCTTTTTATTTTTAATTTCAACTGCATTTTGATATGTTTTACTTCAAATTTGAAATAGACCTGGGCTTAATTCAAGACAGTATATTCAGCATTAACACATTTGACTGGGCCATTTCCTACACAGGCCCACTACAGTTGTAGTGCTTTTGTACAGCTTACATCCATTACTGTAAAAATCCAAAATTTACTATCCCCTGCCCTTTTTTTTTAATGATGTGGGGCGGGGGAGAGATCCTTGTGCATTTATTTTATGCAATTCATGTTCAATACAGGGGAGCTCATATATGAGAGATGTTTAGGTTGGATTCAGATTTAAACTATAATTATATCTAGATCTTACTGAAATAAATGGTACCTTAGTTAAACTGGCTGCCTTGTGCCATTGATTTTGGTGGGACTTGAAGTCAACTAAGCATGACAGTAGCCCTTTAACACCCCCCACCCTTTTTTTAAAAATGTAACTAATACAGAAATGTGGCTGAAAAAGTTTAGACCAGGTCAGTTTTCTTTATCTATTCTGGCTCACCACCACAGTAATTGCTGAAAGTTTTTCAGTCGTTCCACAGGAAATGAATCTCAGTTTCTGCTGCTGTTCAGTGGTATATACAATTATATTGTGACACTTTATGAAACTAGTAGTATTATGGAATCCCTAACTTTTTAAGGATAGAACATGTACACATTTTAGTTTAATATGATCTCTACAAATTGATGTTTTAATTTTTGCTGTATTGAAGATGATATCCTTAATATCTCTTGTTCAACACACCATAATCAAGCAACGCATGATTAAGAAAGTTGCTGTTTAGCTACTTAGGTTTGCCAAGGCTTAAGGAATTGAGAAGATTATGTTTATGTTGAAGTATAGGGATTTCTTGAGATGTAATATCTATGGTTTCTCAGTGATATGACATTGTTAATTCAAAATATGGCAACATCCTGGTGTGGCTATGGCAGAAAACTCTAAATTTTCCCTCTCCTATTCAGCTGCTACTTTTCACATAGTTCTGAAACGTGTACATTCTAAGTTAACTACTCTCTTAATGTTCTGTTCTAAACTGTTTGTACCAAGTATAACATGGTAAAAATAGGCCATGCACTGTTTGTGGCTTGGATCCTAAGAACTAAACAAGTGAAATTAAATGGTGTATAAATTTCATGTAAAATAAATTAACAGGCCTAGAAAAATAAGGGTGGGGGAGGAAACTTCAACCCTGATAAATTAAAATGTGACAGAAATATAGGCTATATTTGCTGATGTCTTTATTTAAGTGTCTACTATTACCCTAAACCTCCCTTCAAAAAAATCCAGATATACATTTTTAGTCACCAGACATTTGCCTGCCCTTGATAATTAGCTGAGCCTTGTGGGGGCGGGGAGGAGTTGATCATGAGACTTAGCTACAAACATTTGTTCCCATGTGTTTATTGTTTAGTTTTCCTAGTTCTATCTAATAGATAAATTCTTAGATATATAAGCCCTAAAATACTGCTATGCTACTTTCAGTGGAATTCAAAAACGTTTACTACCAATTCTGTGGGCGTGGCTTGGTGGGCCTAGCAGGGGAAGGATACTGCAAAATCTCATTCCCTCCCCACCCCACTAACCTGCTTTCCAGCTCCGTTCTCCTGTGCAGGGCAAGAAATCCCAGCCGATCAGCTGGGACTCGGGAGGCAGAGAATAGATGGGGATGGGGACAGTCAGAACTCAATGGGGCCAGTTCTCTGAACTCAAAATTTCTGCTACTGGTTCTCCAGAACTGATCAGAACCGCTGAATACCACCTCTGTTCCCACATTAGTCTATGATTTCCAGTAATTTATTGCTTTCAAGTCTTCATAAGTCATATGGATGTCTTCTCTGTTTCTCTCCTGGGTTTTCTTTCTTCCTTGCTAATCTCTTCTAGAATGCCAAATAGATGATTATATGGTAGTTTTTCTTTTGCAAACTATGCTAGACATATTTTTTCAAAATATGTAAGTCAACAACCCTGCTCAGTAAAGAACTATTTTAGAAAATAGCTAAAATGTGATATGGACATAAAGCATAATGTTTGCCTGGGCTTTGTAGTTTTTGGGGGGTTGCTATATTTCTAATTTCAGAAAGAATGCAGAATTCTGAAATATATCTTGTGCACAGTTATTTTCTCTATCATTCAAATTTCTATTTTATTTTACATAGAATGTTACATCATTTCCCTATAAATTTACTCTTTCATCCTTGTCCAGCTTTATACTGATGGTGCAGAACTCCTATTGTCTAGAAATGAGATTGAATATAACATGCAGACAAATACTCTTTATTTATGAAAGGAAGATATGGTTTTCAAGGGTTTGCTTTAGATTAGGGGTCTCCAAGCTTGGCTTGGAAATTCTGGGAGTTGAAGTCCACCAGTCTTAAAATGGCCAAGGTTGGAGACCCCTGCTTTAGACCACCTGCTCCAATCTTCGCAAGAGGACAGTCTGGCTTCCTTGAGAATTCATAAGCATAAATTGTATCATTTGGCAGAAGGCAATGTAGTTGAAGCCCAAACTGTAATCCTGATATACTAAAATTTTATTACTCACACTAATCCAATGCATCACTCAAAAGAATCAACTAGGAGCATGCTATACTAATTTTCCTAATATCTGTAGCTGAGAAAAAAGCCAGGATACATCAGTACATGATTGTTTTACAGGGCAGCATATGGATCACCCTGGTCAAAATCACAGAATTGTACCTTAGATTTTACTAAAAGTAACTACTTTGAACAAAACTAGCAAACACATCATCTGTGATCTGGAAGTAATGAAAAATTCAGCCAGCTTATCTTTCAGTGGATATCAACTTTTTCAGAACAGTGTTACAAATCTCAGCCTACTCTTGACAAGTGTTTTCCCCCCTCCAAATGTTTTCTCACAAACACAGGGACTTTTTTTTTCAGATCAACCAAGTGTTGACTCATTGGTTGTGACAAGAATTGACTGACTGGTTTGTTATCTGAGCCTGATATAATGGACTAAGAGAATGACTTGTCAAAGTCATCAGATAGCTTTCATATTTAAGATGGAACAAGAACTCACAGTCTCTTAGTTTCTAGCCTTAAGCTCTAGTGTCTTAATCACTAGATCAAACTGGGTCTTCATTTTGAGTATGACAAGTGAATTGTTAAAAAAACATGTTCAAAACAAATCTGGATGAGATCTATAGAAAATAAAAGCAAATTAACTTGGGAATAGGTGTGTATATGAGTGATTACATATATGATCTGAGAAACAAATATTTTAAGTACATTAGTACTCAAGATTGTAATGGAGCCTGGCCATTGCAGTTACATGTTGCAAGTGCCATGCAAAATAACTTTAATCTCACTTCCTGTTCTCCCTGATGCAGACATTAAACAAATTCAAGAGTCATTCAACAATAGGGTTCCTCGGGATGGGGAAGGCCTATGCAAGCCCAGTCATCTGCCCCAGATCTCCCAAGATTAGCCTCACCCTTCTCTTGTCTCTTGTGAGGTTGCCCATAATTCTTCAGCTTCTTTCATACCCAATGGGTAAGGGGAGATCAGGCTAGTCAGAGTTTGCAACCATTGGTGAGCAATGACAGATCAGACTGGCTGGGGTTTGTAATCTAGCCTTATGGCAAGGAAGGTGTAATTCCTTTTTAGGAAAGCTCCATAAATTCCAGAAACAAATGGAATCTTTAAAAAAAAAGACTCATTAAAAAAACCCTACAATATTACAAGAATACAACCTATTGAAAAAGGTTTACAACAAGGCTGACTGTAAGAAAGTTGATTATGTGTCAAGTGTGTGCCTCTTTCAGAACCTGCAAAACAGAAAGGTAAGTTGGAGATTTCTGGGCAAGGGAGTCCTTCCAGTCCTTAGGTGAGGAGACAGATAGAGGCTTGCAACTCCAACCAGCTTGATCTGCCTTTGCTCACTGGAGGTTGAAAACTGGCCAGCCTGATCTCGCTTGGTGAGTGGGAAGAAAGCTAGAGGCTTGCAAATTCCAGCTGATTTAAACCCACTACAGCCAGTCTGATATCCCTTGAGTGAATGAGTGACTGCAGGAGCCCACCTGGGTGGGTGTATGAGTGAGTGCTGCAATAGGGGAGAACCACTGTTGCAGCCACTATAACTTTGAAACCAGGTCATAAGTAGCTTTTTGGAAGCCTATCATAAGTTAAGGATTTTTTGTATTCACTATTCAAACTCATTTGTCATCATCCAGATGATTAGAAAAATGTGTGGTAATATAACTCCGAAATTCTGATCAATGTTGAATACATCTAATAATAAATTTATTTATTAAATTTATATTGCCACTTATTCACCCATGGTGACTCGAGGTGGATTACAGAATATAAAATCAAATAAATTAATAAAGTACAATATAACAAAATTATGCCTCACTCCAATCCCCTGCCTCAGCAACAGATCACATGGGCTCCATCTCGCTCTGGGTTCCTCTGGCCTGCTGGCAGAACAGGTCTTCAGTTCCTTCTGGAACAGTATTAGCAATAAATAGCAATAGCACTTAGACTTATATATTGCTTTATAGTGCTTTACAGCTCTCTCTAAGCGGTTTACAGAGTCAGCCTATTGCCCCCAACAATCTGGGTCTTCATTTTACCCACTCAGAAGGTTGGAAGGCTGAGTCAACCTTGAGCCTGGTGGGATTCGATCTGCCAAATTGCAGGCAGTTGGCTGTCAGCAGAAGTAGTTTGCAGTACTGCACTCTAACCACTGTGCCAGCAAGGTTCATTAGAGTGGTGGCCATTTTAATCTCTGAGGGAATGATGTTCCAGAGAGAGGGAGCCATCACGGAGAAGGCGCTTCTTCTGAGTCCCACCAGGTGTATCTCCCTCGGGGATGGGACCCGCAACATTCCCTGCCTCCCCGCTCTGATGGGTTGAGTAGATGTGACCAGTAAGTGACGGTTTCTCAGATAACCTAGTCACAAGTCATGAAGGGCTTTAAAGGTGACAGCCAGTACCTTGAATTGCACCCGGAAGCAAATTGGCAACCAATACAGTTCCTGCAGCAGAGATGATACATATGCATATCGGGGTCTGCACAAAACCATGCTGGCTGGTGCATTTTGCACCAACTGGAGCTTCCAGATGCTCTTCAAGGGCATCCCCATGTAGAGTGCATTGCAATAGTCAAGACAGGAAGTAACTAGGGCATGAGTGACTTGAGTAGGGACCGTTGGTCCAGGAAAGGGCGTAACTGGTGGACAACCCACAGTTGTGCAAATGCCCTCCTGGCCATGACCGCCACCTGCTCTTTGAGCAGCGGTCATGAGTCCCGAAAAACCCCAGATTATGCACAGGGTCTGTATGGTCCCCATCAAAGACCGAAGGTGGCACTATAAATGAAAGATTCTTCAAAATTTATAGCTGTTAATCAACTCAAGTAAGTAGAGTTTTACATAATCTAAAAAAAGGATTCTATGCTTTGCAATACAAACTTAATTTATAGATAGAGACAGGAATTGGATCAATTTTTTGTGTTGTATGTAACTCAGAACCAGAAAAGGTCCAATATTTTTCCCTATCTGCAAAAGCATAACAAGATACTGCTTTCTTCCAGTTCATATTCTCCTACCTCAGTAAAATAACTAACATAAAATGAGAATTTGCTGCTCAATGAATGAAGACTGAAGGAAGGGCCAAAAAGAAAACAAAAAAAAAATGGTTCTCTCCTATCTCTTAAGGACTCTTAATATGATTATCCCAGCCCATTCTTATGACAATGTGACTATTTGAATAATAACTGGGCATACTTATGAGAACAAACCCATACAATGGGATATATGTGAGTATACAACATTAAGCACCAAACATAATATTATTGGAAGAAAAATCCAATAATAGTTCAGTTCCAAGTGGGAATGGCCACCCATTAACAAAGGTGGGGATGAGTTTCTGCTTCTGAGGTGAGTTTCTGCTTCTGAGTTTCTGCTCTTTTTAGAGCAGAAACTCAGAAGCTTTTTGCTTTTTTTGCTTCTGCTTTTTTAATATTTCCTATGATATTTTAATTTTCTAGGAGAGGGGTGGGTGGTAACTTCCTACAACCCCTCCTTTTTTCCCCCAAAACACGTGAGTTTTGACAAAAGATTAAAAGGTGATCAGATCAGGGAGACTTGATGGGTGCTTTTAATTTTTCTTATGCAAAGGAAAAGGCATTGAAAAAGAGGCAACAGAAAAGGATTCCTTCAGTGGCTCCCAAAAGCTTTCAACCATGAAGGTCTAGCAGCCTGGGAAAACTTCTGGATTTTTTTTTAACAGTATCCAATTTTCCATGCCAATTAAAATTACTGATGTTTTGATGTACTTTTTGTGAGCTTACAGTCAGGTTGAAAGCACAAGCTCCTACATTCTCCACAGCCTTTAAATTACAGGCTGCCGATTTCCAAGGTTATGGTTAGTACCTGCCTAGCTCTTAGCTTCCAGGATTTGTGAGGCCAAATTGAGGTTAGCCAGTGTGCAGTCCAGGCTATTTAGTATTTTTAAAGTTACACACAATGAGCCCTGGGACATCTACTCATGAGACCATCAGTGCAACATATTCTGCTTAAATGGTCAAAGTCATTTGTGAGTCACAGTCAGGACTTGGGGTTTGGAGATCTCTTTCCTGCTATCTCTTCAGGAATTGCCTGAGGGAGATGCCTCCTCCCCCATGGAATTAGCAGGGCAATATGACTGCTGGGCCTTAGTGCCACAGAGCAGCAAAACAAAGACAAAACAAACAAAACAAAACACATTAAAATGAAGCTAGGAACAGCTTTGTGTGGAGGTAGGTGAAGGGATAACTTGTGAATGGTGTGTCTCTGTGTATGGGCTTGGGTATGCAGGTAATTTTACAATATAAGCAATGCAAACACACTGGACAATTTTCCTTCCCACCGGATAGAAGTCCTAGGTGTTCAGAACTTGCTGGGCCAGCCACTCTCAAATAAAATCCTTACATGAGTACATCAAACGGGTTACAATATAAATGATACAAGAAAGAAAATATTACAATGGATTTCACATTACAATGAATTTCTACCCTCCCCCCATAATCTTTCTAACTATCTTCTGGGGATTGAAAAGAGTCTTTTGGTCTTTTACTGGTCCATCTCAGAGTCCTTTCCTTCATGTCTCTGGTTGACATAGGCTTGGCCTGGTGGTATGGGTGGTCAATCAGGCTTGGGAAGGTCTGCCCCACTCTGGTTTGCTGTAATGACTTTTAATGGAGGCTGGATCCAAATCCAATTCTTTGGCTCTAACGGATGGAATGTCTCTAGGGAGTAGCAACTATTTCCACATGTGGCACGCCTGAAAGACAAAGAACAAGGGTCCCCTCCCCCCTTTGCTGGTAATTCTACCAGGAAAGGCATTGTAAAAAGGATTAGAGATGTGGGTGGGTGGGTGTAGATAGCTTGCAGGCATGGTTTGAGGATGAAGAAAAATAAATCAGTATTGCAGATAAATAAATTCCAACAAAATGGAGACACAACAGATGAGAAAGGAAAAAACAATTCACATGCTTCAGGAAAAGGATGAACAGGTAAAATCATTTAAACATATGGTAAATGCAGGGATGAAACTTTTCTTGTAAATGAACTTAAAACATTCACTAATAACCTTGGGTTTTTCTTAAAAGCACCGAGAGGAAAAAAAATTGAACTCTGTTCCTCATCCAATCTAGTTGGCCAGACCAGACTGGGCGAAGACATTTTCTTTTCCCTCAGTGTCTCTAACGCTTAACAATTTAAAATTAGTATCTGAAGGGATCAGAGACACTTAACAGTTGCAACAGTTACCTCGAAGACACACAAAGACTTAGACATACACACATGCACACTCACACACACACAAAAGGACACAAAGAGGAAAACAAAACTCTGAGGTTTACATACACACTGATCATTCCTACAATAAATATCTCAGTTAAATTGGAGAAGGCATAAATCTTAAGGACCAAACCATGTGGTTGCATAGACGACAGAGAAAGAGACACACACCAAAAAATCCCATGTGATTTTTTTATATATGTTTTATATATTGCCCTGTTTTATATATTGCTCTTTTCTTTCATTTTTCTTTTTTTTTCAAGTACCTTTATTTACCACATTGGTCTTCTTGTATCCTCAGCAAAGCCCATTCTCTGCATATACATTTTGCCTTTTTCTTGCTCATGCCGGCTAGGGTCAGCATCTGCCGCTCAACCCAAGCCTCCAACAACTCTCCCAGGGGGGTTCCACTCAGCATCCTCAAACTACTGCTTCCCATGTTTCCCCTTCCAATGTGGGGTTTCACACTTTGGCTTAATCGGGTCAGTCAGCGACCCAGTTTTCAGACACAAGAAATTCAAGAGCAAGGAAAAAAAGATGTCATGGGGAGACTTTGGTTTAGTTAGTCATTGCACCTCGTATAACGACATCAAACACTATCTTAAAAAAAACAAATACTTTTCCACAAAGTATTCCACAAAATATGCGCACTCCCCTTTTAAAAAATGAGTCTCTCTCTCTCTCTCTCCCCCTCTCTCTGCGCCACAGTTTTTGGACTTGGGGTAAGCTGCCTGTGCAGATTTCTTTCCTCTCCCCAAAAATAACAGTCTGTGAGACTCTCTGCCCCCCGCAGATAAGTACTGGTACTCCACTTCTTTCCTTCAGGCCCACATTTAGCGGATTTGGAAGAGCTGAAATACGGGAAAACTTGCTGCTCTTAAGCACGCAAGTACTGGCACTCCTAATTTAATATCCAAATTACACAATTACCTAAAATCCCGGGGCTTGTTTTTGAGATACACTGGACAAAAACAAAAACAAAAATTGTCTTCCCTCCCTTCAATCATAACCCACTCGGCTTTCCCTCTTATATACATAAGGTCCCACACTCTGATGACCCCCCCTTGCTTTTCCTGTCCTGATGATCATGGCTCTGTAGAGCTAGCAACCGGCAAGAGGGTGGCTAGAGGCCAAACAAAGAAATGAAATCCAGTTGCTGTCCAAGGGTGAAGACACTCACACATGCTCTTCCTCCTTCCCTAACAAAAGGTCCTGTGCTCTGGCAAAACCCCCATGCTCTCCAGACTTTTGGTCTTTCTGCGGTTAGGAAATGCACAGAGGAAGCAAGTTCCAGTTGTGTTTGGGAGAAGGGCCCTCTCACAAGCGCAAGCATAAACATATTTCCTATGCTTTAAATTTAGAATTTAGAGATACTCACCTTCCTTCCAAGTAGCCTTTGAGCTCAACATGCAAAACCCCTTTAAAACCTTTGTTCCAAATGTCCAAGGTTCAGGAAAACTCACCCACAGACTCAATGGGTCTATTTGCTGGCAAGGGAATCTTACCTGGGCCTGGTCCATTGGTTAGGTTAGCCTGGAGTCCCTTCGTGGTCACCAATATTGTTGGAAGAAAAATCCTTCGGGGTTCAGTTCCAAACAGGGAAAAAGACACTGGAAACATGGAAGCTGTTTGGAAGGTTTAATGGTGGACAGGACTACATGGCCTGGAGCCTGGACCTCCAGAGTGAAAAGGAAGGATGATCACATGCTTCAAGGTGAAGGAGGAGATCAAGAAAAAGGGCCGAGGTGCTGAGAGTGCCTGGGTTTTATACCTCTATTGGGATTTGAATTGGAACTTGTATTCTGGTTGGTTGTCAGACCCCCATGGGTCCATGCAGGGACAACTCTGTAGACTGTCCTGAGTTCCAGGCTTGGTTGAGCCTTGCTGGATGATGCACTGAAAGGGCTTTTGGCAATTGCTATGGTTTTACTTGCAGATCTTTATTATGTAAAGTATTCTGGCCCAGGCCTTGATGGCCCACCCACTAACAAAGGTGGAGGTGAGTTTCTGCTTCTGAGGTGATTTTCTGCTTCAGAGTTTCTACTCTTTTTAGAGGAAATATTCTGCCTTTTTAATATTTCCTAGTTTCAATTTTCTAGGAGAGGGGTGGGTGCTAACTTCCTACAATGTAAAAATTACACAGCAGCTTCTCCCCAGCTTTTCCCTCTGTGTTACTAAGGCAGATATCCAATTCCCATATTTATGTATGTATGTATATATACGTTTTCTTAAGTTTTCGCGGGTACTTACATGTATGGCATTCAGCTTTGTTCGGGTACACAGACGGACACAATCAGAAGCCTGATGATGGCAAATGAGATTCTGCCGAAACGTTGCTACAACTTTAAAAGCAAAACTACAATGACGTGGGAAAATACCCGAACAAAGCTGAATGCCATACATGTAAGTACCCGTGAAAACTTAAGAAAACAAATATCAGACCTCTACAGGGAGGAAATAAACAGCCAGACCAAAACCTATGAGAAGCTGGAAGTTAAAAGAGCAGGAATACTATGTGACCTCAAATTCCTACGCAGCTGCAGAGACAACAATGCAACACCATGCTTCAAATTAACATTTCATCACAGCACAGCACCTACAAAACGTATCCTGAAAAGAACTGAAATGGCTCTACTCAGGAACGAGCTCCACAGAAAGAGATTCCAATTGGATCAGTTAAACAAAGATTTGCTAGCACTACACCTGGAATTGAGCAGCAAAATCCACCCTCTACTTTGGGACAAGATAAAACAACTTACAACTTGGAGAGCTGAAACTGAAACCACTTACAAAAATGACAAAAATGACAAACTAAAGAAATTAGAACATGACAAGAAATCCCCCAACAACTCACAACAACACCTGAAACAATTAGTATGTAACGTTTCCAACAGAGAACTCACCAAAACAGAAACAGATGTCCTAACCAAAGGATTCAATTATGGTATAGCACCCAAAAAAATCCCCACAGAATCCATCATATGTGCAGTACAATCCAGCCTAACTAAATTAAATACAGATGAAGCTGATAGAATAAGACACCAACATCCTATGCACCAACATCCTATGCACAAGCAAACCATCCAAAAGCAACTTGCAGAAAGAAGAACTCAAGGTGCTGCAAGCCCTGAAAAAAGATAGCAGCATAATCATACTTCCAGCAGACAAAGGGAATGCCACAGTAGTAATGGATAGAAAAGACTACGAAACAAAATTGACAGACCTACTCCAAGACTCCACATACAAACCCATAAACATGGACCCAACCACATATCTGGAAAAAATAACCAAGAAGAAAATTATAACCAGCCACATGAGCAAAGAGATCCAACAGACGATCATCCCAAGAGAAAAATCTTCCAGATGCCCCAAACTATATGGCCTCCCAAAAATACACAAAGAAGGCATACCTCTCAGATCCACAGTTAGCTCCAGAGGAGCACCACTACAAAACCTAGCTAAACACTTAGCAAAACATCTACAGCCCCATGCTGAAACAGCAGCTTCTCATGTACAAAACTCATACCACTTCTTGGAAATGATCAAAGATCTACATGTGGAGCAAGAAGATCTGCTTGCAAGTTTTGATGTGGTTTCACTATTCACTCAACTCCCGATAAAAGAAATTCTTGAAATCATCAAACATAAATACCAACCAGCTAAACACCTCATGGAACTAACAGAACACTGCTTAACCAACACATATTTCATATACAAAGGACAAAGATACAAGCAAATTGAAGGAGCCCCTGTGGGATCACCACTGTCACCCGTTCATGGAAGAATTCGAATCCAGAGCCCTGGCTAATGCCACCCACAAACCCAAACTATGGTTAAGATAGATCGATGACACATTCGTGATTTGGCCCCATGGAAAAGAAAACCTAAACAATTTCCTAACACACCTAAACAGCACACACCCCAAAATCAAGTTCACCATGGAAACGGAAACAAACAAACAACTACCATTCCTAGATGTACTAATCTACAAAAAAACAGATGGCACACTAGGACACAACGTATACCAGAAGAAAACACACACTAACCACTACCTCAATGCCCAATCCCACCACCACCCAGCACAGATAAACTCTGTGGCTAAAACACTAATTGCTAGAACCAAACGCCTGGCAGACAAGACACACATAAAGACTGAACTATGCACCCTGACTAAAGTACTGACAGCCAACAGCTTCCACAAAAGCAGAATCACCAGCTTGATCCACAAAAACACACTGAGACATAATGGAGACCTAGAAAGATGAACAGACCTATGGAACAGCTGTCCTGCCCTACATAAGAGGTACTACAGACAAAATCAGTAAGATACTACACAGGCATCACATCAAGACTGCCTTCAAAACAGACAAAAAAATAGCAGCCATCCTTAGAAACCCCAAAGATAAAATTGACCTGGAAAACCAAGGCATAAACGAAGTCCCCTGTGCATCATGCCCGGCCACAGACATTGGACAGACCAATAGAAGAATAAGTACCCGCCTGGATGAACACAAAAATGCAGTAAAAAAGCTGGAACACACTTCCTCACTAGTCCAACACATGAAAGCCACAGGTCATAGCATCAACTTCAATGGCACCAAAACCCTAACTACTATAGAAAACCCCAGCCACAGAATTATCAGAGAAGCCATAGAGATTGAAAAAAGACCTGAAAGCATGAATAGAAGAGATGATTCCACCAGACTGTCAATCATTTGGAAGCCTGCACTCACAAACAAAAAAATCTCCACACCACTTGTCAGGCAAACACCTGGGCACAAACAGATCCTCCCTGATACCTCCAGCTCAAGCACACCCCAACCAGGCACCCAGATGAAACCTACCTTCCTAACAAACGATAGCCGTCCATCTACCTGGAGCCAAGCTGCACTAAAGGCCTCCAATATAGGAACACAATGTTGCCAGCCAATCAAGACACAAAAAGAGCCACAAAACACACAGAAGATATTAGAAACACCAATCATGCAGAACACAACAAACTCAAGACCAATAAACACAGACCAAGACTGCCAACCAATCAGGATGAAGAAAAAACCATTCTGGCACAGCAATAGGCTAGCCCCAAATTTAAAAAACACAATACAGAAGCCTGATGATGGCAGATGGGATTCTGCCGAAATGGTACGTGCCCTATCTATTGATAAAGTCTTTGGCAAAATATCAAAGATTAATCATCAAATATAAATTATTATATGATTATGACTTAAAGAAAAAATAGGGTTAGAAATAATTGAATAGTTCTTGAAACCGTATGAAACAAAAGTTATGGATAAACAGTGAAATATCCAAGTTTGCTAATGATTATTTATAGTAGTCCAATTAAATAAAAATATTGACCAACATGTAACTTCCTGTGAAAAAAGCAATTATATTTTGGAAATAATTAAAAAAGGAATTGAAACTAAATTTTTAAGTATCACAAGGCTATTATATAAATTAATGATTAAACTATATATGGAATGCTGTCTAATTATATAATAATTTTGTAATTATTACAAAAAAGATATTGAAGAGTCCAAAAACAAAGAGACTGTAGAAACTGCCTTTTAAGAAACTATTGTATTTAAAACTTTTTTGACAAAAATAGATGAACAGAGTTTTATGAAATTTGCTATGGTAATACAAAAAAAATCTTCCTAATACTTGTTATTTTTTCTTGTTTTTTGAGCGAATATTTACAGAAAACGGTTGAGAAACTACAGTTTTCCCTGACATAAGGAAAAGGTTTGAAATAATTGCTTGTTACAAAATTTAGTTAATGATAAGATGCAGTTATAACACAGGCATTAATAAGACGTGACAGACCATCATTTCATTTGGCCTTTATGAGGCAAGGATAAGAACTCATTTCAGAGTAGTGAACATCTTTGGAATTTTGTCAGCTTATTGTGGGCATTCTCACATTGCTTCTATGGAAGTGAGAAACTGTTTCTTTGGACATCAAGTGCCAAGAAGATGATCTATCACAGAAGGTCTATTTTTCAGAAGACAAAACTAATTCCATGTAATATATGGAATGCTTTCTGTTGTAGATTGAGGAAATGAGAGGCTAGACCAGAGCATAAGTGGAACAGGCTTTATTCAGGGGAATAAAGGGTCGTCGCGTCTGCTTACTAACAGGCAGACCTGGCTAGCGAACGACGACTGGCTCAACCCGACAGCCGGCTTTTATAGCCAACTGTCAAGCGGAGCCAGCCAATGGGAGCGGCTTGTGCTCCCGCAAAAACGGACCTGGTTGGAAACCAGCGGTCCCCAAGACATAACACCCCATCCCCTAGATGGGAACACGTATAGTCCTTGAGATCGCCGGTGGTCTGTGTTGGCGACCGGGCGGCGTAACTCGGGAGAGTCACTGGGTGATGATAAGTTCGTGGAGTCCTGGTCAGAGTACATAGGGGGCCGAGGCCGGCTTGGTGCAGGATCTGGAGCCTGGGGAAAGTCTCTGCCTTCGGGCTGGGTCTTTGCCCGAATGGCAGATGCCTTCGCTGGGGAGAAACGGTGGCGTCTCCGGCTGGCAGTCCCGGTCTACTGCCTGCTCCCTCTGCTCCGTTGGAGACGGCTGGTCTACCTGGGAATTCTCGACTGGACCATGGTGCTGAACCTGAGGGTTGTCCATCGGAGACGGATCTGGGGTGGTCAGGCTACTCCGTTGTCTCCGCAGCTGATCCAGGTGCCTCCGCCATACACGACTGTCTTCCAGCTGGACCCAATAAGATCTCGGACCGGTGACAGCCACGACCTTCCCCGGCACCCACAGTGGATCTCCCGCGTAGTTCCTGGCAAACACTAGATCCTGTAATGCGAAATCCCTGGCCAGACTGTCAGACCCCAAAGGGGTGCCCGGGCAGTAGTGGGGGTGTAGCCTGTCCAAAGTAGTCCTCAGGCGTCTCCCCATTAGCAGTTCGGCTGGGGATTTGTTCGTAACAGTGCATGGTGTGGTATGCTGGCTCAGGAGGAAACGAGACAGTTTAGAGTGCCAGTCCTCTTGGCTGAAACGGGCCAGCGCCTCCTTGGCCGATCTGACAGCCCTCTCCGCCAGCCCGTTGCTAGAAGGGTGAAAGGGGGCCGTGAGGGCGTGTCTGATGCCCAGATTGGTGACATACCTGCTGAATTCACTTGAAGTGAACTGGGGGCCATTGTCGGAGACCAGGGTGTCAGGAGCCCATGAGTCACAAAAAGCGAGTCAGTGCTTTGGCAACTGCCTGAGTGGTGGTCGTCGGGAGCAATGCCACGTCGATCCACTTAGAGTACGAGTCTACGACCACTAAGAAGGTCTTGCCATGCATTGGCCGGCGAGGTCGATGTGGAGCCTTGACCATGGGGCATTGGCACTTTCCCACCTGGTGGGAGTAGCGGCTGGTGGGGCTGCCTGGATTCCTGACAGGGACGACACGAGCTTACCCACTTGGCGATCTGGTCGTCCATCCCTGGCCACCAGGCGTAACTGCGAGCCAACGCCTTCATCCGCACGATGCCGGGTGGCCCTCGTGCAACACCTTCAGGATGGGAGTGCGAAGGGTGGTTGGGATGACGACTCTGGTACCCCACAACAGGCATCCCTGCAGCTTGGAAAGCTCCTGCTGGCGAGTTTTAAATGGGGTGAAATCAACTGAATAGTTAGTTTCCGGCCACCCCTCCCCACCCAGTCCAGAACCTGGGCGATTGTTTTGTCCGCTTTTGAATGGGCGCGATGTCGCCGGCAGTCACAGGCAGTTTGAGCTCGTTGATCTCGAAAATAGCATGCACGGGGCTGGATCCTCGACTGGTGCTGGCAAGGGGCATCAGCTGAGGGCATCTGCATGGCTCAGATTTTTTCCAGGGCGATAGACTAGTTTGTGCAGAGTAAGCCGCCAGGAACAAGGTCCATCTGGTCATCCTGGGGGACAATACCTGGGGGTTTGCTTGTCCCGGATAACAGGCCTAGAAGAGGCTTGTGGTCTGTTACTAGTTGAAATGGTGTCCGAATAGAAATTGTGGAATTTTTGACTGCTGCTACTGCAGCCAGGGCCTCTTTATCAATTTGGCCGTAATTACGCTCAGTCGCCGAGAGGGTTCATGAAAAGAAGGCAATTGGTGCTTAGGAGCCATTGGGGAGTCTGTGGCTTAAGACAGCTCCTATCCCAAAAGGGGATGCGTCTGCAGCAAGGACCAGGGGGAGGCGCTGGTCAAATTGAATTAATACAGCCTCTGAGGTGAGTAGGGATTTGACTGCTTCAAATGCGCGATTTTCCTTGTGTCCCCAATGCCATGGTGAGTTTTATCTAAAAGCCTGTGCAGTGGTTCCGCGACTGAGGCTTTGTGTGGGAGGAATGAAGCATAGAAGTTCAATAAACCCAGAAAGGCTTGCAACTTGGCTTTGTTGGTGGGCGTGGGCGCCTCATGGATTGCCTTGACTTTAGATTCCACTGGGTGGATGCCTGAGGCGTCTAGCCTGTAACCTAGAAAGTCCACCTGCCTAGTGGCGATGGCACACTTCTCCCGTTTTAGTTTGAGGCCATGCTGCCTGAACTTCTCTAACACTGCTCTGACTCTCTGGATGAGCTGGGGCCTGTCTCTGGCTGAGACCAGAATGTCATCGAAGTATGGCACTACACCAGGGAGGCCTTGGAGAATTCGCTCCATTAGCGATTGAAAAATACCTGGGGCTACAATCACGCCAAACTGGAGACGTTTACACCTGAATGCCCCTCTCTGTGTTACTATGGTCTGTAAATCAGCTGTTTGATCGTCAACAGGGAACTGTTGGTACGCTTGTGACATGTCCAGTTTGGCGAAAATGTTGCCAGGTTCGAATGTATGCAATAGGTGCTGAATAACTGGAACAGGATATGCGCTAACCTGTAAATAACGGTTGATTGACATCTTGTAATCAGCACAAATTCTCAAATTACCGTCTTTCTTAAGTGGGGTGACTATGGGGGTCTCCCATTTGGCGAAATCAGTGGGTTCAATCACCCCCTGTTCGAGGAGTTTGTCCAGTTCCGCGTCCAATTTTGGGCAGATGGCGAATGGTACCCTACGAGGTTTAAGGCGGATGGGAGTTGCCTGGGGGTCAACTGAGAAGGAGATGGGCGTGCCATTATAACAACCTAACTCGCTACTAAAAACATCAGCGTAGTCTGAGAATAAAGAGTCAGTATCGGAAGTTGACACAGCATGGACCCCCTAAGGCCGAGAGAGGGGAACCAATCCAACCCCAAAAGACTAGGGAGGGCACCATTAACAACCACTAAGGGCAGATGGCCTTTAAAGGTTTTGAATTGGACTAGGAACTTGCCTTTCCCGAGGACAGGGAAGTTCTTTCCTTGGTAGTCTCTCAGGGTGAGGCTGCACCTTTGTAGCTGCTTCCTAGCCAGCCTGGGTTGGATCTTCTTGAGCGTGTCCCAGGAGATGATTGAGAGCGCTGACCCCGTGTCCACCTCCATGCGGCAGGGTTTACCTTCTAAGGAGACAGAAAGTGTAATTTCATTGGGAGTATGAAACGTGTGATTCGCGTGGTAGCAAGTATAGCAGCTCTCTACTTGCCTTTGGGAACCAGGAGAAGAAGGAGATTTTTGTGAAAAAACGCGCGCAGCTTGGCAGACTCTTGCGAGGTGACCTTTCTTGTGACAGTTGTGGCAGCTGGCGTTTTTGAACCTGCAAGACGCCCGGGCATGGGAACCTCCACAGGTCAGGCACAGAAGAGTTTGTTGCGGGCCGCTGTTGTTTCTTTGCCTGGTTCCTACCTGCGACTGTCTCACCGGCTTGAGGCGATGAATGTCAGCGTATTCAGTAGGGCCTTCTTCACTCACCACTTCTTGAGGAAGTGCTGGGTTTGGTGCGGAGGAAGTGCTGGGTTTGGGTGCGGTGCCCTGGATCTCGGCTGCTGACTGGGCTGAGAGTTCAGCAGCCAAGGCTTCTTCAACAGCCTGGGGAAGGTTTAAATCTTTCCTGGCCAACAGGCGTCTTTGGAGCCTTAGGTCTCTTACCCCACAAACAGTTGATCGAGCAGCATGTTGTCCAGATAGTTCTTAAACTCACAGTGAAGAGCTGCTGTTCTCAGGGCGGCCATGTATTGGTTGATGGACTCCCCTCGCTTGCTTCCTCATTCTGAATGCGAAGCGTCCAGCGATTTGGGACGGTTTCGGTGAATAGTGGTTGGAAAGTGTCTCCAACAGCTCAGACCATGAAACATTCTTGATCTCTCGTGGTGCCAATAGTGCTGTGGCGGTATCGTAGACTGCAGCCCGCAGTAGCTGAGGAAGTATGATTTCTTCCTCTGCTCCGTAGCATCAGCCAATCCGATGGCATCAATAAAATGGTTAAAGCGATTCCTGTCACGAATCCCATTTTTCTTCATCTGGTTTGAACGGTGGGAATGCCGAATTGACATTCATTCTGGATCACTCAGTCTCTTGGCAGACTGGTTTGTCTCTCTGGGTGTTTGTGGCCTTGCTTATTGCTAACCGTGAGCGTTGGCGGCTGTGGCTGCAGCGCCCTTGACTAGCTCAGTGACTCCAGCCTCGAGGAGGCAGTTTGTATTTTGCTCTCTCTGCGAGCGTTTGCGTGGCTGTGGCTACAGCGCCGTAACTGACAATAGTTCAAATTTCGCGCCCTCTGGAGAGCCTCGGCGGCTATGGCTGCAGAGCCGTAACTGACAGTAGTTTGAATTTCGCGCTCCCTAGAGAGCGTTGGCGACTGTAGGCTACAGTGCCGAACCGCTTAAGCAGTGACTGAATTCAAACGACAGCGGTTTGAATTTGGCGCTCCTTTGTGCGCGAGGCGGCTGCGGCTTCAGCGCCCGACTTTCACTTGCTGTAGCGTTTAATTCGAGCGGCTACACGCTTGTGACTTTCACTCTGGGGCAGCAGCGATCCGAGCCTGAGCTCCTTGCAAGCGATCACGGCTGCGTGGCGCGCTTGTGATTCCGTGACTTCAGCTCACTTGAGTGCTTCTGGCTAGCCTTCGCATCCCATCCTCGTCGCCAGTGTTGTAGATCGAGGAAATGAGAGGCTAGACCAGAGCATAAGTGGAACAGGCTTTATTCAGGGGAATAAAGGGTCGTCGCGTCTGCTTACTAACAGGCAGACCTGGCTATGACCACGACTGGCTCAACCCGACAGCCGGCTTTTATAGCCGACTGTCAAATGGAGCCAGCCAATGGGAGCGGCTTGTGCTCCCGCTTAAAGAACGGACCTGGTTGGAAACCCCAACCGGTCCCCAAGACATAACACTTTCTATTACTACAAATTTATCTATTCCTTTGGGCAAACGCATACGTCCAAATAAAAGAATATGCTATAACCACAATATTTTTTAAAAATATGTCTATGTAAGACTGATACTTTCTTCAAAATAATGTTGATAACTAGCAGTGCTTTGCTTCTTTAAAAAAATAAAAGATGGAAGAAAAAAATAGGAACTAGATAGAACATTGTTGTGTCTGGGGACTTTCATGCTCTTTGAATTTGGTTGTTTGCTGCTTTGGTAACATCTGTGTTGCTACTGTAGAAGGGATTGGGGAGTGGAGCAAGCAAGCAAGCAAGCTCAGAGAGCACAACGGATCTACAATTTATCTTGTAACTGATGTGTTTCCTATCCAACACAATTTACACGAGAAACAATCCTGGGCGTTTACTGAACAGAACCGCGCGCGTGACATTCTTTATTCTTGAATAATTTCTGCTAACTATAATCTACATCCGTATTAAATCTAGGTATTTTGGTCTAGGTTATATTCTGAAGAGCTCAAATCAGCCGTTTGTTTCTGAAAGGCAATATCGCTAAAACTCAAACTATCGCATAATTTGCAGAGTAATATGAACACCAGGCAATATAAAATAGTATTACTAGTATTACACATTTGCAAAACAGGTAAAGGTTTTCGTTCACTATAAATCAAGAAAAATCTAGAAATGCTTCACCGAATTTGTGTACTCAGACATAAATTCCGAATATTTTGATCTCTTCCCTAATATAAGGGCATAGGCTTTCTGGTTTAATTAACCCTACATAGCTTATTTTAAATACAAAGTTTTTGAAACCGTGCGTTCTTTTCGACCTGTCAGCCTCATGACGTGCGAGCCATAATGGCCAATCAGCGTGGGAAGGCGGGAAGGCGGGCGTTGGCCGGTTGAAAAGGAGCAGTGGAGATATTCATGCGCCTTGGCAAGAATTGGCTTGCGTGAGCACGCTGCATACGCACGAACGTTACGTGCCTGAAGGCAGACTTAAGGCCTGGCAGGCCTGCCCAGTTAATCGGCCAGAAAGCAGGGCAATGAATTAGCGTCCCTAACAGGGTGGCTGCGGGAAGGCACGTTGATTTGTGTTTTAATTTCCTCCCTCCCCCGCTTCTCTGAGTCGCATTCGCTGGAAAGCTTCATTTTAGGTCGTTTAGAGCGAGAGCGCGCGCTTTCTCCTCCCCTCTTCCTTTTTTCCTCCCCTCCTTCCGCCGCCAGAAGGAGTTGTGTATGAGGAGGGGGAGGGGAAGTTGTAGGGGAGACTCCAGTCGCTTCCGCCGGGGGTGGGGCCGCCCCGCAGCTGAGGGAGAAGTGAAGAGCGCGCGAAGGGAGACCGACCGGCCGACTGAGCGGGCAGGCGGAGGGCGCAGCGGCGGCGATCACCGACTCCGATCCTTTTCCCTTTCCCCCTTTCCTTCCTAGCTTCACCTCACCGCCGCCGCCAACACCATGGAGCTCATTACGATTTTGGAGAAGACGGTTTCCCCAGGTAAAGGAGAAAGAAACTCCTACAGCCCCCCCCCCTTCCCCGCTACCCTTGTTTCTAGATGTGCTGCAGAGGGAGGAACGGGTAGGATTGAAAACATCTCCCCGCTTCAAGAGGGGGGAGATTGGGGGCAGGGAAGGGCATCTAGGCATAGCGTATATGTGGCTGTGGGGAAGGCGTTAGCCGTTGTTTGAAGGGAGGAAATGGTTTAAGGGAGAAGGAGTGGGAAAAGGGGTAAAGGAGGAAGCAACTACCCTCCCTTTGAGGATTCGGGGCCGTTGGAAGAGTCGGCTTTCGTCTCTAGCCTTGGGGATAAAGAAAAAGGCTTGCTTTGGGCCCCGTGGTTGGAGGGAAAAGGAGGGGCAAGCGTGAATTTTATCATTTGTGCGATGGGGGGGAGGGATTGCGAATCCCCTAGTTAGACTGGCTCGGACACATACACACACATATTAGTAGGGTCAGAACATGCGGGTAATGGTGCACGTGTATGGAAGAAGGTAGCTTTGGACGCAAGTTAATGAATTCGCTGAATGGTATCGGAGGAAAGGGTCTTGAGGGTGGGAATGAGAGTGCTTTGCGTGGCACATGGGTTAAGGGTGGGGTGGGGATTCCTTAGCATATGACTGTGGGGTAAGTCTTCTCGTCCGAGAGCTGCTGCTTAGATGCGCTGGGGAGCATGGGGAGACGGAAGCTGCTGGGAGAAAAGGCGATGGCCTCACCTCGGGTCAACCGTAATGCCAATGCCTCCATGAGGTTTAAGGTAGGGTGGCAATGAAAGCCGCGTCCGCAATGAGGTTGAGGCCCGATATTTATGTTAGTTCAGGTCCGGTGTAGGCCAAAATCTCTGGGCCGAGATTGGCTATGATAATTGGGAGAGTTGTGACAATGGGGCTCGAGACGGACTGGTATTTTAAAAAACGTCTAATGCATTTCTCCCCGAAATCTTTAAAAGGCATTCGTTGTGAATAAGTTCTTAATTTTTATTTAGCATACAGCATCCATAGAAGTCATGCGATCATTAATACACAACATGAATAAAACATCATACAAACAAAATTATTAGCTGTGGAGGAGTGAGGTTACGGTTATACTGTACTTGTAACGTTCCCTAAGAGGCGTTTCTCATTTGAACCCCAACTTCTGTGCGGTACTGATTGATGGAAAATGAGATGCGTCCGGGACCTCTGTCTTTGGTGGGGGCTCCGAGAGGTGTTGAACACCTTCATATTCAGAATCCAGTGAGTTTAAGCAGAAAGAGCGATTGCTGGAAAAAAAGCGAGGGGGTTCGGGTGCTACTGTTGGGCTGAAATTGAGCTTTAGGGTCCCCACTGACACTCCTAGATGCATTTTCTCCCCCCAACCATCTTCTGCAGACTGCACCGAGCTTGAAGCAGCTCAGAAGTTCCTGGAACAGGCAGCCATCGAGAACCTGGTAAGGGAAAACATAACTGTTGAGCTGAATTTGGGTGGGGTTTGCGAAAGTGCAATATTTTCCCTGTGTAAAAAGACACAGATCAGAGCAGGCCGAGCCGCCTTAGAGGGGCGCAGCCTAACCGTAGGCTTTTTCTTCTCTCTCTCTCTCGCGGGTGGGGGGGGCAAGCATGAAGCAGCCAATGGCAAAGCTCTCGAGAGTCGCGCCATCCAATCATAAACGCGATCCTGACCCGCGGGAGGGAAAAGGAAGGGGAGGGCAGCTTGGACCTACCGCGCTGCATGCATGGAGGGAAAGTGAGGGGGAGGGTGGTTAGATTAGGCCTGCGGGGCCGGCCATGTGGGGAAGCCGGCGTGTATCGTCAGCCAAGGGAGTGCGCAGGAGGTTCTCTTGAAAGAGCCGTTGAGCTCATAATCAGGCCTACTAGGTTTCGTTTTTTTCTTCTTCCCTAGTCTAAAGATTCTCTTGTTCTGCCTGCGGATCGTCCCCCATTTTCTATACTTTTCCTGCTCTTCCATTTTTGTTCATTTCCTCGTGTTTTTGTAGTGTTTTTCATAGATGTGAATTTTTTTTTTACCAGGCGTTGCCTATGTATACATTTTGCTAGACTCTCACACAATTATTTGTTCTTTAGTTTGAAAACAGACTTGACCTGTCTCTGAATACAGATTATTATAATACAGATTATTTGTGAAATACCTCATTCATCCCTATTTTGGAAAGGATTGATTCAGAGCAATATTAGTAGCCAAATGAAAGTACTAAGCATTTCACCCATTAGTTGATAAAAGTACCAGAATAATGTATTATAAGTCTAGTCCTGAACAGTGAATTAAGTCTAATTCACAATTTATAAGGAAGCTATTTTGGTAACTATTACATTTACTGAATCACAAGATATATTCATTGTAAAGCCTTAAACTAGAATAAGAATAAAAATTAAGTGTAATTGGTTATGATACTGAGCCTTTGCAGTTGATAATTAAAAAAAAGCAGAAATAGAAGATAATAAAATAGTGTGTAGTATCAAAACTATTGGGGATAAATTTTTTGCATGGCATTCATCCAAAGAGAATTTTTCAGTAGTTGATTTTTAACTGGTCACATATTCCAGAGATAAGTTTTCAGACTATAAGATTGAGGCTTGTTTACTAAATTTATTTTATTTCATTGGCAATGTTGGCAGAGTACATATATTATCAGCAAATGATGTCTGAGTTTTATACAGGTACTTAGAACATTTTCTTTTTCTTAACACTAAAATTGCAAGTCAACTAATTTTTAAAGGGTTAGGGTTACACTTTCTTGGCACTGCAATAAGTAAATCTATGACAATTGTACATTTATTACTGAACAGCTTATTACTTTCATTGCTAATGCAATAATTAATATTAACACTTTTATATAGTATGATTGTTTTTTTCCCTAAAAACCTACACAAAAATTCTGGAATACTTTCATAGGATATTTATTTATTTGTATACCACCTTTATTATTTTTACAAATAACTTCAAGACAGAGCATGCTGCCTTTCTCTTATTTTCTACACAACAACTCTATGAAGTTAATTGGGCTGAGAGTGACTGGTTCAAGTTTACACAGCAGGCTTTCATGCTAAGGCAGTGCTAGAACTAACAAACTCCCATTTTTTATCCTGGTGGCTTAACCACCAGACCAAGCTGTCTCAGTATTATTCATACTATTCGCTGGTTGATAGGCAGGGTTCTTTTTACAGTTAGATTGTTGTGTTTCAGAAAGTCTGTATCAAATAACTGAATTGTGCTAGCCAAATGTGAAATTAATTTTTACTATGCAAAATACATCCTTCTTTGAAAATTAAACATTTTAAATGGTAGAATAATGTGAATTATCAATGAAGATACACTTCTCAGATTGTTCCAATTGTTCAGAAAGATGCAAAACATCCATAGATTCTTAAGGTGATGGCATCAAATTTTGAAAAAGAGATCACCTTTGTATTCAGTCCACCTTTTAAAAGAAAATGTATCCCTTTGAAAGAAAATGCATATATTTATAGTAGCTCTTCAAAATATATTGGGAGCAATTAATGGGCCTAGGCCAGGTAGGATTCTTTGTGGCTAAACTGAGATTTGAAAATTTAATTTCCATGGTTCAGTTCCAATAACTGCAAAGTATCTGCTTTTTTTTCTTCAAACTTATGTCCTCTAGAAGTCCTAGACAACAGTTCCTATTTCTGGCCAGCAGGGTCAAATAAAGATTTCTAGAGAACGATATTTTGTAAATTAAATGCTGAAATATTGATTAAGTGTTCCACTATTATGCTTATCCTATTTTTTTGTTACATTGTGTCTTGAGATGAATAATCATGTATGAGATTCATAGAAGAGAATAGGGAACAGATAAACATTTATTTCACCCCTTTCTTTGGTAGATATTAATTTCAGAATGTGCTTTGACTTGTTAAGGTGCAATTCTCACTTTTGTTCCTTGGTAGCAGAACAGTTTTGAAATAAAACTGTGAAAAAGTGCTATAACACTTATTTACTCTCTGCATAACAGACTGCTAAATTAAGGTTTGGGATCTTGACAAGTTGCTTACTCTTCATGGCTTGTTACTTATCTTCGTAAGAAAAAGATAAATTTCACAATTACATTCCTTGTCTTAATCCAGAGATTATATACATGTTAAAAAAAATCAAATTTACAAAATACATTATGATTGGATAGGAAAACAATGAAGGAATTATAAAATGAAATCTACTACCTCTATGCTGTAAAAGGTTTAAAGTGTACCCTGATTAACTTATTTTATTATTATTTTTTATTTATTTGATTTATATTGCTGCCTATTCACCCATGGTGACTAGAGGTAGCTTACACAATGTAAAATCATATTTAAAACAAAAAATAAAAATAAGAAGTAACAAAAAGAAATAAATTAGTAAAGTACAATAGAACAAAATTTGGAAAAACAAAAACCAATTCCCCCCCCCCCCTCCGATGATAGCAGATCACATTAGCCATTTGATGGGTTCTATCCCTCTCTGGGTTCCCCAGGCCCGCTGGCAAAACCAGGTCTTCAGTGCCTTTCAGAATAGTATTAATGAGGGGGCCATTCTAATCTCTGGGGGAATGATGTTCCAGGGAGATGGAGCCACTACAGAGAAGGCCTTTCTTCTAGGTTCCACCAGGTGTATCTCCCTCAGGGATGGGACCCGCAGCATTCCCTGCCTCCGCTCTAATGGGTCGGGTAGATGTCACTGGCAAGAGATGTTTCCTGAGATAACATGGACCCAAGTCATGAACAACTTTAAAGGTGACAACCAGCATCTTGAATTGCACCTGGAAGCAAATTGGCAACCAATGCAGCTCCTGCAGGAAAGATGATACATGTGCACACCAGAGGCTGCATAAAACCATGTGGGCTGCTACATTTTGTACCAACTGGAGCTTCCGGATGCCCTTCAAGGGCAGCCCCATGTAGAGCGCGTTGCAATAATCAAGATGGGAAGTGACCAGGGCATGAGTGACTGTGAGTAGGGACCACAGACACCAGGAAAGGGTGTAACTGTTGCACAACCCGCAGTTGCGCAAAGGCCCTCCTGGCCATGATCGCCACCTGCTCTTCGAACAGGAGTCATGAGTCCAGGAAAACTCCTAGATTACTTAATTACCACATACATATTTTTATATTTTTCTGTACAATTTTTCTGTTTTCCATGCTTTTTATTTCAATTCATTGATCAGCATGGGAAAAAAGAAGAGACAATAGATCCTAAAATTAGCATGATCTAAATAGTATCTTACCTATTTGTCCAAGATTTATCCTTGGGGTATGCTATAGGGGAAGATAAAAGGACAAGATGTAAGAAGAAGAATCTGGATTTTATTAAATAGTATGAAGAAAGTGATCTGATTGAAATGAAGTTGATAATAGTCATAACATGTTTTGGGAGGGAGGAAGGAAGGACTGGTTATATTTAATTATTTGTGAATAAGCCCTGGGAAAAGAGTGTTGTGTTGGGAAAAGCTAGAAAAATGGTTAAACATTTTCACAAAATAATTTATTAAATCTGAGGAAAGACCTAAAGATACAGCAATAGAATTACTGCTTTATAACTTTTATTTGAAGCTTTAAAAATCCTGGCAAATCTGTTCCTTAAATATATCAATCTCTCAGAAAATAATGTTTCAAATTTAATGAAACGTTTATATCTTGCTGTACTCTCTATTTCCATCAAAAATTAATGGATATGTTTTAGGTATTTAATCATGTAATTTTTTTCTATATTTTATACTTCTTAACTGCTTGTAATATAATAATAAAACTTACTCCAAATTTAGTATCACTCTTATGTTTTCATCAAGCTTTCTACAACCATTGATAATAATATTTACTTGATGACCATCATAGCTTAGGAAAGAGGGATTTTAAATTTATTTTTTACTTTTAATATTGTAGCAAATTGCTTCTGGGGATATGTTGCTATATTTGGCTATATATTTTGAAAAGCAGTCCTATATTTTGTTTATTTCAGTACTGAAATATCATTTGATGATCATACTGATTTTCTTTATTGAGAAGTCATTTTTTTACATAAATACTTATGTAATTTGCTATAAAAATGGTATTAGTAATTTCTAGCCCTAAGATTTCCCATCTTTTATAACAGAGCAAAAATTTAAGTATCTTATTCCTCCTGCCCAGCAGTCAGATCAGTCACATATTTCATAGTCTTAGTTTGCTGCTAACCATGCACTTTAATAAAAACTCAGTATGCTGCTATGGTCTAAATTAATATGCAACAATTGGATTTCAATACCATTATTACCAGTAAGCTAAAAACTCAGCTTTTTCTATATCCTATAATTGTATATCATTTTAAAGTTCAAATCCTTGAAAACAAATGCAGAATACCTTCAATTTAAAACAAAATTTAATTCTATACAAATGAATTTATATATTAATAAAAAGAGATGTTTATATAAAAAAGATGTAGAGCAGTGGCTCCAATCTTTTGGGCACCCAGGATTGGTTCCATGGAGGGCATTTTTTTCTGTGGACTGGGTGGTTTTATATGCTGCCTGGATCCCATATGTGTGTGGGTAGAGTTTTGCTGACTTGTGTGGTCTCGGGGTTTGGGGACCTCTGATGTAGAGGACAGAGTATTATAACAGAGATCTGTAAGTAGTATACAAACATAAGGAATTTAGTGTTGCCTGGTTACATGTGGATGAGATGTGCTGCTTGGATCAGAACTGAAAAATGTTTTGATTTAGATTGTCATAGTTTTATATGTCTGCGCTGATCAAAAAGATATAACAAGTTTTGATTATTGAATTTTTTTTCGTTACCAGCCTACTTTCCTTGTGGAACTGTCCAGAGTGCTGGCAAATCCAGGAAACAGCCAAGTTGCAAGAGTTGCAGCTGGTTTACAGATCAAGAATTCTCTGACGTCTAAAGATCCTGATGTAAAGGCACAATATCAACAGAGATGGCTTGCAATCGATGCCAATGCTCGCAGAGAAGTCAAAAATTATGTATGTTAAACCTTAGCATTTAAAATTTTATTTTGTAGTCCTTTTTTACCAGTATAAATGTTTTTAGTAGTAAAGCTACTACATATCTTTAGTTGAATACTGTTTCTTCAATTCATTCTGCTCTTCTTGTTTGTTCCCAAGTTGAGAAAAATATGTCTTACGACCTCTAATAAAAAGGCAGGGAGGCATGCTTTGTTTTTGCTCAACTTTAAAAATGATACAGGAAAACAGCAGTCCATTGTTTAGTGCTAACAGTATTGCAGCTTTGTGATTTTGCCTACTGATGATGATCCTCTTATATTCACAGGTTTTGCAAACCTTGGGTACAGAAACCTACAGGCCGAGCTCAGCATCACAGTGCGTTGCTGGCATCGCCTGTGCAGAGATCCCTATGAATCAGTGGCCTGAACTTATTCCTCAGCTAGTAGCCAATGTTACAAATCAACATAGCACAGAGCATATGAAAGAATCGACACTGGAAGCCATTGGCTATATTTGTCAGGATATTGTAAGTGTTTCTTTCAACATGTTTTTCAAATTATGCTTTTTTTTCCTCTTGTGCTTTCTTATTAATTACCTACTCTCTGACTTAATTTTAATCAAAAGCTCATTCCTATGTTTTGTTAACTGAGTAAAGGAGTAATGCACAATAATACTGTCTCTGAATATGTTTTAAATTTTTCTTACATTATTACAGCTTATTCCAAATTGTGATTGTAGGCTTGAAAGATCAAGCCAACTGAAAATCCTAATATTTATTCTCTATAACTATGTAATCATTTGAAGGAACAAAGCAGATTATTAAGTCTTGCAACTTTATGGACAAAACCTGTGCAAACCAAGAAAAATAAAGCAACAGTTTTGTTGTCCAATTTTTCTATAATTTGTTTGTATTCTGTCTGTGATAGATGAAAATTAATTTTATTAATTGTGCAGCTACTTATGGGGCAGATTTAAAGATTCAATGGGACATTGGCAGGTTCCATTTAGCTGCCTCTTTGCTGGAGATTAGATCAGAGGACTCAATTTAAGTTAGCCCTATAATTCATCTTTTTGTGTCTGAATAAGGTGCAAATCTCCAGAAAATAAAGTACTTGATGACTAATGTGAAGTGTGGCCTCCATTCTAACTTGGAAATACCTGGGCATCTCAATTTAGACAACATCTCAATTTAGACAACATGGTATGTTATCATTTTAGCTGGTTGTATAGCAATACAGGCATAGTTTACAATATTCTTTCTTTTTCAGGATCCAGAACAGCTTCAGGATAAATCCAATGAAATTTTGACTGCTATCATCCAGGGCATGAGGAAAGAAGAGCCAAGTAATAATGTGAAATTAGCGGCTACAAATGCACTCTTGAACTCTTTGGAATTCACCAAAGCAAACTTTGACAAAGAGGTAAGTGACCATGTTGGAGTATGATGAAAAAAGGGTTGAAAAGAATGCCAGTGAAATCCATGGTCTAGGATGAGCAACCATGCACCACTCTGAGTTCTGATGCATTCCTATTTTGACTGAGACTTGGATTTGTACATGTTTAGAACTTGTTTTGAAAAATTTATTCCTTTTACATTTATTCAAGCAACAACAGTAAACAATTAAAGTGACATACACATAAACAGGCCATAATGTGAATAAAAATGATTATGACAGCATAACCTCTTGTATGCTCTTGTTTGAAGATCAATTTAATATGTAGACAATTAAATTTTAAGGTTTATAGAGTCAGCAGTTGGCTTCCTGGGTAATATTTCTTATACCAAGTATATACGTTTTTTTGAATCTTTGAATTTGATATTAATAATATATCAATTCCTGCATGTAATATGCATAACGTATTCAATTGGCTTCATAGTTTTTTTCTAATTTCCATCCAACTATATTGTCCTTGTAAATCAGAATTTGCACAACTGTCCAATGAACAGTTTATGATAGTGAATCAGTATGTGTCAGATGTCATAAAATCAATATGTGCATTATGAGAATAATTTTATGAGGATTCAGCTTCATTGTTTTCTCTGAAATCCTGATAACACTCTAGGTCTTTTTCTCTAATTAGAAGCAATACTTACAGGTTAATTTCTACTTATTTACAAAAGGATGAAAGCATTCAAAAGTAAAATGAATACAACCATTTCTTTACCATTTATTTGGTAGTGTTAGACTTTTAAGATTTCCTTTTAAAGCAAGACCCAAACATTTTGCATTATGTAAAATTAAAATAGTAATGTTATGTTAGACAATGTATTATTTGTAAAACTTCTGATATGTAAATAGTGCAGTCAGATTCTAATTTATAAATGAGAAGATAGTAAAATGTAAACTACTATAAGTCTCACAACTGATTGTGCTAAAGTCTGATGAAACATTGGTGATCTTTATAGAGTTTGTCTAACAATGGACACTTTTTTTGGCAACAAGGGTTTAATCTTGTGCTGTACAATCATTTAGTTACACATACTAAATGCTATTAATGTTCCACAAGTAGCTTTTAGTAAATGTTTCAGTTGATAATAACATTTCATGTTAATTCTATTATTTTATAAAGTAACCCTTACAGTTTAAGCCTGGCAGGTTTTTTTCTCTGCAGCAATTTTTAATTATATATGGATTAATTAGAATTGCATACAAAATGAAGTCATTTTGTCTAACTTAAAGCCATTTTTGCTCCCTCGCCTCTTAGCACGCTTCAGATTTTTTCCAAATGTGGCAATATGATTATTTCAGGCTGAAATGGTGGAGTTGAACAAGTAATGAAACAATTGGAAAATGGGGGAAAGGTGGAATATGCTGCCCTGAAGAATAGGCATGATTGTAGAAATAAGGCACCAAAAGTGCTGGGAAGCTGGTACAAACAGATCAACAGTAGATGAAGGGGAAACCCTGTGAGCTATGCTTATCAGCCTTATTCTACTTAACACATAAAAACAAGCTAGAATTTCTTCAGGTTTTGTTTTACCAAAATCCAGAACAACTTAAATGTTTGTTTTTGGTGGAAACAGACATAACTTTGTGCACATTTCTATTCAGTGAAATGCTCCATTTTCTGCCATAAGGTACATAATTTTATATCTGCTAAGTTTTTTGTTTCTTTATTATTCAACATAGGATAAAACAACAGTTAAGCATGCTTTTTGTACTCAGAAGCTGATGTGCCTTTATAAACAAAACTGAAGCTATGGCTTTATTTCAAAGCTGCCGTAAATAGCTTAATTGCAAACATACTACTTTGATTATTGGTTAGATGCTTTTTCCTAATACATATAATTGCACAGTGAATAATTTGACATTTAACAGTTCAGTAGCATAGCAACATAACTTTAATGTGTTAGGCAAAGTGCCTGCAAAGTTTAAGAAACAGAGTAGCAAAGTTTTATTTTAATTGGACCGTCTGTCCATAAGAACAACTCAGAAAGATAAATGTTTGCTTAATGACCATGCATAATGCATACTTTTGCATTGGCATTCTGAAAAAGAAAATACAACACTTATAGACCAAATTATGAACTTTAAATTATGAACTTTAACTACTCTATAGAAACTTATTTAAAGACTGAAGAAAGCTCATCTTATATAGATAGAGTTAACCACATTTTCAACAAAGTAACTGAGCATCCTAGATCAAGCAAAGTCCAAAAGCCCTAGAGAATTTCCAGATACCTGGAACTAAGATAAATTGATCATCAACAGGCACTTAAAATGACAATGTGCCAACAATATTGCAATCAAGGAATCATCAATTCAGACAAGCAAACTAATAGTAAACAACAGTCCAATAAAGGAACCACTAAGATATTTCTACCAACACTGCGAGAGCAAGCCACTAGTACATAAATCACTGATGACGTTATTTGGTTTGGTAATTAAATGTCTGCAAGAAAACAATCAAGCTCAGAGTGCACTAAGGATCCCACATTTAGATACCATTTGCTTATTTGGGAGATACAGCCTCAACATCACCAGCTCTTTGCATCTTTAGACCTACTGATGACTAAGTAGTATTAAAAATAGGGATAACAACGTAACATCTCTTATTTCTTTTCTTTTCTTTTCTTTCTTCTGCTTTCTCTTGATTTTTTTTCTTCAGTCAAAATAATAAAGATGTAGATATTCTTAGTCAAAAAAGTCATTAAATCTGTTTAATGTGGAGAGTTATAATTTCTGGGGGGTTTATTAATCTGTCAGAAGCCTTCATCTTGGGACAATAGTGAATCGTCTCCGAAATAGCCATCTAGTCAGAATTGCCCTTGAGCAGCAAGTCACAAAGAAAATAAAATCAAAATTTTGGGATCTTCAGATCTTTTAGTTTGAATAAAAGCAGGTTTTGATGACTACCAATATAGAATAAAAATAGAATTCGTGGAAATCTAGCAAGATGGAAGCTATTGTTTACTAAAGGGATTATTAATGCTTATATCAAATTTGCTAGCAAGCACTTGGAGGAATGTTCTATAAATACATATGCCACAAATGGAGTTCTTTATGTTATATTTGTGGGAAGATAAAAAGTATGAATTCTACAGAAGAATATCAGACTATCCATCAGCTTATTCTCAAGTACACATGGATGATGCAGCAAAATAATTATCCAGAACAGGATATCTTCTCTATAGAAGAATTCTTCTCTATAGAAGAATGAACGAAGAAAAATAAATGTATTATTTTGGAATACAGATAGTTCTTGACTTATGAGCTGTCATTTAATGACTTTTGAATAATGACAGACCCCCCAAAAGATACTTATGACCCAGAATTGAAGTTCTGACAGCCAGGTGTCTCATCCCCGCTATAGTCATGTGATCACATTTTGGACTTTTAACAACTGGCCTGTATTTATAACTGCAGTATCCTACGGTCGTGTAACTGAGTTATGTCTTTTGTTGGGACCATTGTTACTTGATGATCACGGCGATTCGCTTAACCATCACAAAAAAAGGTCATAAAATTGAGTCAGTCATGTGATGACCCTCTTACCGGAATGACTTATGACCAGGACTACCTGTAGTGTGTCAGGATCACATTAGAGCAGGGGGCTGCAACCTTAAACACTCCTGTTTCCCACAGAAAAGAAAACACTGGAAGCCACAAGACCTCAGTGGGCATGGCCAACTCAATGTCACTCCCAGTCATACAACACCCCCCCAAGCCACGTCTACCCAGGTTTTGTGGCTCCTGGTATTTTCTTTTCTCTGGGAAACAAGTCTCTCTCTCTCTCTCTCTCTCTCTCTCTCTCTCTCTCTCTCTCTCTCTCTCTCTCTCTCTCTCTCTCTCTCTCTCTTCCTCTCTCATCTCTTTGTTTCTCTCCCTTTCTCTTTCTCCCTCTCTTTCTTCCCCCATCACTCTTTTGTATTTGTGGGTGTGTGTGTGTGTTCCCTCTTGAACCATTTCCAAAAACAGGCAAGGTTGGGGTTGTTGTTTTTTTTCCCCCTGATGTTCTTTCTTTGATTGTTTTTTACCATATGATTTAAATCGAGTTATTTCAGGTTCCCAATTAAATGAAGCTCTTTCATCCCCCTGCTGTGGCTTCTTGTCTGCTGAATCCACCACTGACTGGCCCCGCCCCTCACCCTTACCTCCCACTCTTTGAGAAGGGAAGGGAAGAGCAATAGCAGCAGATGGAGACTTGCTGTATATTCCAGAGCGGGAGCAAAGTGCCCCTCTACTTGTCTCTTCTTCGATCCTTGTTGGTTTTGTGTACACCTCCGCTGCTGGGGGAGACGCGTGACTTTCCACCCCAAGACATTGGCTGGGCTGGCTGCAGCCAATGCTCTGCATCGTAATGGGCTCCAGGAGGAGTGGGGGGGATGCCGTCTCCCCATTGTGAAATTTGCTAAGTTTAAGTGTGTTGCACAAGGTGCTGCAATAACTCAAGTGAGCAGGCCATGGAGGCAGCGAGAGGAATATGGAAGATGTGTGTCTCTCCGCCCCAAGACACTGACCCTGCTGCTCTCGCCGCCTCCATGGCCTGCACGTTGCTTTTGTAGCATCCTGCGTAGCACACTTAAACTTAGCACACTTCACAATGGGGGAGACGGCGTCCACTCCTCTTGGAGCCCATTACAATGCAGTGCATTGGCTGCAGCCAGCCCAGCTAGTATCTTGGGGTGGAGAAAAGTCACACGTCTCCCCCAGCGGCTGAGGTGCACACAGCACCAACAAGAGCCAAAAAAAGAGGCATGTAGAAGTCCCGCTCTGGAATACAGAGCAAGTCTCCATCCGCTGCCTTCGCCCTTCCCTTCTCAGGGCAGGCAAGGAGTGAGTGGGAGGGGTGGAGCCAGCCAATGGTGAGCTCATCCAACAGAAAGCTGCAGGAGAGGGCCCAAAGAGCAGCATGCGGCTCTGGAGCCACACATTGCTAACCCCCACTCTCGAGCCTAAAACAAGTTTGTGCTAAAAAAACTCCTAAGCATTAGTAAATTGAAGCAATTTGCCACGGGTCACAGTTCCTATACAATAATATGAACACCATTAATGGGAAGTGTTTGCTTCCAAGTATTTGGCTTTACTTTTTTATATTGATACATTATTTATTGGATGAAATGGTTGATGAAATAAGTGAAACAGGGCTCCAAAACATGGTGTTATTTTATCCACTCAAAACCTACATGATATAGTTATATGGCTCATTGATAAAAATATGCAAAACACCAGAAAAACTAAAAAAAGGAATGACTACTTTTTCACTAACTATTGTTACAGATAAAGACAGAACATTTTATGAGACACTTACAAGCCTTTCTCTAGGTTTGCTTCTAGTAAGATATCTTTTAAAAATCATGTCATAAATCTATCAAATGAACCTGAACCTGTATAAAAATGGTTCTGATCTTGCAGCGAGAGGCATTGTGTGCTTCTTTCTGAAAGTTTATGAAGATATATTTACCACGGTATAATTTACAAGTCTAGGAAGAAATGTTTATAAGATAAGCAGGTTGTTTTGAGTTGCAGGGAATTTCAGTTGTTGTCTTCCTTTTGGATTTAGTTTCTGTTTTATCATTAATATACTGCTAAGGAAACTAAAATATGAATGAAAACAAATGTTCAAGTAAATGAAAGAAGAAATAAAATATCTTGACTGTCTAATGCAAGGTTGTCAAACTTAAGGCCTGGGGGTCCGCAGGTGCTAAGATCTGGCCCAAGAGGCCAACTTGGAAAAAGCGAAAGACTGGTCCCTGGTGCCTCTGCCAGTGAAACTGGAGCTCGGGAGGGCCGCATGTGTCCCTCCTGAGCTCTGTTTTCATTGGCAGAGGGTGGCAAGTATCCCAGCCGAAAACAGCTTGCAAGGAATGTGCATGTCCCCCTGAGCTCCATTTTTACTGGCAGAGGGTTGCAAGAGGCCAACACAGCTGAAAATGGAGCTCAGGAGCCTGTTTGCACTGGGAGGCACACCTGACTGATGTCACACCTACCCTGGCCACACCCGCCCCAGCCACCCAAGATCACACACAAGTCTGATTTATATGGAAGATGCTTCATGTATTCCTCAATCAAATATTTGAAAAGGTTATTTTACATTGCATTTGCTTGGTAAAATAAAGTTGTGTGTTAAATTTGAATCATTGAGAAGTTCTGTATGATTATTAGGAGTCGAAACCAGCTTGATAGCACATAATCCAAATCAAATCATTGATTACCAGAGGACTATATTTTATTTACCTGTATTTTAATTTGAAGTATATTTTGTAACTTTTGGACCTAACTGCATTTTTCTTTCTATTCAAAAATTCCAGTCTGAAAGGCACTTTATCATGCAAGTAGTCTGTGAAGCGACACAGTGTTCTGATACAAGGGTAAGCCTGAAATACTTTTCCAGAGGTTTCAATGTATGAAAAGTATAAAGCTGTTTCCAAAAAAATAGGATGATAAAGGCTGTAAACGGATTCTTCACCAAATGTTTTATACAATGTTATCAATACATTCGTTGGTTTCTGGATTTATATAAAAATAAAACCAACGATAGATGTCTGTCCCAAAAAGATTAACATCAGACAAAGGGAGTGACATAGGGAGTGACACAGTATGAAAGTAAAGAGATTTGTTTTGTATCTTCAGTTTAGTTATAATCAGAATGAAAAATGAGTAATTATGTGCATTACATAGGTGGCTAGGGTTTTGAGGTGGTCTTTAATCAAATAAAAGGGATGGCATGATAAGCGATGCGTGAAGCTAGTTTAGTAAAAGAAAAACAATATAAGAAAGGAACTTGCTTTTTATAGGTAAAAATATAGATTTGTTGCTATAATATTGTCAGAAATAGTATTGTTTCTGAGCTCAGTGCTTTGTAGTTCTTTTCCCATTTTTCATTATCTGTAATTTTAAAATTAGGAATAAACTCTAAAATATTTGGTTAAAGTAATTTGAATACTAGGTTTATTTCATTCATGTAGTAGATGAGTCATTGGTGTTTTCCTCTTTGCCTAGAACTTATTCTTTTGCTTTTGTATTTAGGTGCGAGTAGCTGCCTTACAGAACTTGGTGAAGATTATGTCCCTTTATTATCAATACATGGAAACATACATGGGTCCTGCACTTTTTGCTGTGAGTATTCACAAGTGGGATTTGAGATTAAATATTTATGTTCAGTTTAGTTCAATTCAATTTATTACAGTCATAGACCAGGTTCAAGACCAAGTACCACATCATGGACTTCTACTTGCCCCAGCTCCTGTCAACTTAGCAGTTAAAAAGCATGTTGATAAGTAAGTCTCACTTCAGTGGGAAAGTAAGAGTGTTCCATGCACCTTTGGCATATAGTCATGCCAACCACATGACCATGGAAATAATGGCTCTTTGGCTGTGAATCGGACATGAGCATTGCCCACTAGAGTCAGCAGAGGAAACCTTTACCTTTTTTAATTTATGTGCTTTAAATTACTACTCTTTGATGGAGCAGAAAATACTGGTTTAATGTTGCTTTTGTTTTTCTAAAGATCACAATTGAAGCCATGAAAAGTGATATTGATGAAGTGGCTCTGCAAGGTATAGAGTTCTGGTCAAATGTCTGTGATGAAGAAATGGACCTGGCTATAGAAGCTTCAGAAGTAAGTTAAAGAGTTGCAAATATTATATTTTCTGACTCTACTAATTATGACAATTCTGTTTTACAAAAATCTTTGGTCTATGATGAAACATCATGCACCACTCTGACTTAAGTGATGCATACATCTATAAATCTTGAGACCCAAGGTTGCTAACTGAGAGAATTTATTTTTTTTTGCATTGGGATGTATATTTGAAAAATTATAGACATACTTTTATACACGTAAGCAATATAATAGCACTCTATTTCTGCTGTATTCAACTTTTACTCCTGATTGGTTCACATCTGAGAGTTGTGCACTAGTTGCTATGTTACAAATATTTCTTGCAACACAGCACATACTACCTGGAGCTTTGTATCAGCGTTTGCAAATCTTTAAAATTTTTAATCAATTTCTTGTTTTCAGTAAACATTTATTTATTCAAAATTATCTTAATTGTTGGCTACTTTGCTGCAGTTCACTTGATTTTTAAAAAAATTTCAAACATACTCATGATATTTGATAGATTACTTTTCAAACATGTACTTCGTATAGGATTTAGTAAAAATAATTTAGGTTTCAAACAAGCAGAATAGTATTGCCTGCTCACAAACATACATGCTCATATTCTTATCCCCAATTACATACCATATTTTTCGGTGTATAAGACACACTTCTTCCCCGGTCCCCAAAAGTGGGTGGAAATGTCTGTGTCTTATACAGCGAATGTTGCCGAAGCCCCGCCCATCCGGCGGTCCCTTTGGTCTCTGCCTCCAAGCAATTTAGTACAAGCAGCTGATTGTCAGTTGGATTGGCCTCCTGACGATCAACTGTTTCAGGCTGCAGGGATTGCCATCTCCTATTGCTGCGTCCGCATGCCCCATTTTCAGCCTCCACATCCTGTTTTCAGCTTCCACACTTCCCCTTTTCAGCTTCCACGCATTCCATTTTTGGCCCGTTTCAGGCGATATTGATTGGAATCAATTGGATTGAGATAGGAGATTATAGAAATGGAATAAATAAATATATAAAATAAACATACTTCTCCATTCTGTCACATTAATTTTAATCTAAACTATTTCATAATTTAAATGTTTGATTTACTTTGGTAGATGTATCGTATTTAGCCCTTTTCCCATCCAAATATTTTTTCATCAAGCTTATTACACATTTTATTTTAATCCTAGTTGTTTCTTCTTTGACTATATGTTTGCAACTATCTGCATATAATTTTTAATCGTTTGTTTTTCATAATTCCATCAAATATTCTTCTTTATACTATCTATTAACATAACTTTACACATTGGAACCATTTTTATTTTTTCTGTATTTTTTGTACCACCCTTGTATTCTTCTCTAATTCTCTCTGTCGTGTAGGGGTAAGTTTATAAAAACTTAAAGTCTTTTGACTTTGAATTAGAATGGTTGAATTTATTCTTAGTGATCAAATGGAGATAAGAGATAACGATTCATGAAACTTTGGTCAATAATGCTATTGTAAATAATCAAGTTCATGTAATAATTGTTTATGTTATCCATTACCCATTTATTCACGTATTTGCATATATACTAAATATACGTTAGCAATCAACCTTGCAGTATAACGTTATTCTCATGAGATTTTCAAAGGAAAATGTACGTATCTCAGTTCAGATAAGGAAGGGGCACAAATACATGTTTAGCTCAAATTAAGACATTTGTATTACTTCTTTCATAGGCAGCAGAACAAGGACGACCTCCAGAGCATACTAGTAAATTCTATGCCAAGGGTGCTCTCCAGTATCTAGTTCCAATTCTGACACAAACATTGACAAAACAGGTAAATAATGTATATGATGGACTTTTCTCCAATATACAGGTCATCCTTAGGACTGGCACGTCTGTTGCTTTGTGATGCATCGTGTGTGTGTGTGTGTGTGCATACAAACAAACACAAAATATATAACAGATTTACAGCCACACTTCTGCCATGGTTGTTAAGCAAGACCTCATATGATTGCTTCTTCATTGACTATGCCTGTTGGAAGCTGGTTGTGAAGCCTGCATATGGTAACCATTTGACTGTGAGACACTGCAGAGTTGTAAACACTTGCCAGTTATGAAGCATCTGAATTTCAATCAGGTGATACCAGGAAAAGTAAAGTTACCTTTTCATTAACTAAAGTACTATCTATAGTTTCAAGGCCTATAGTTTTCATCAGCTTGGTATCCTGCATTGAAAATCATCTAGTATATTTTATTGTTTGGTCTGGGTTTACAGATAGGTAGTTAAAATCTTGGAAGACATCAGGGCTGGGGAAGACTGGCATAGTAATTATTGTGAAAAAATTAAGAACAAGCCTAAAATATCCTGGTCCTACAGAAAGAAACCGTGTTCTAATTTCAGGTAATTTTTGGTTTAATCTATAACTTTAATGCAAAAAGATTATGAAATATTTGTGGTAATCCTGTAGAGATTGCATTCATTCATGAATTGACAGTGCATTATAATAAGAATTACGCACTTCCAATTTATGAATGAATGCAATCCTTTGTTCATAGCCATATGTAGTATTCCAAAATTATTGCATACTGTCTGTTGTTCAATTGGAGACAGGTGCTTGAAGTTCTCTTCCCTGAAAAAAGCTAAAAGGTGTTTCCTGTTTCCCTTCCTGATTCCCTTTGAAATTATTTTTTTATCACTATAATTTAAAAAGCATTATTTTGACAATCTATACCAATTTAATACTATTGTGGCTACACTGAAGCTGCAGCTGTTGATGTTTCTGTTAATCTTGCGCCAAATTATATTCATCTCTATTGTATCATTCTTATTACTTTGCTTTTAAAGGAATCATTTATCTACCTGTCATTACATTGTCTCAGATCACTATCTTATTACTGAGTTTTTGGCAAATGTTGGGATGGTATTCAAAATCTGACAACTTTTTCCTAATTTGCAAAGTATTGAATTGTTATGAGATTGTCAAATACTTCGACAAATCAATGTTCCTACCCGAAATCTAATCAAATTTATTATAAAATGACATTTAGACATTTAAAGTATAATCCTGAATACGATTTCTTCCCATTTTTCCCCACTTAGGATGAGAATGATGATGATGATGACTGGAATCCCTGTAAAGCAGCTGGGGTCTGCTTGATGCTTCTGGCAACCTGTTGTGAGGATGACATTGTACCTCATGTTTTGCCCTTCATTAAAGAACACATTAAAAATATAGATTGGCGATATCGAGATGCTGCTGTCATGGCATTTGGATGTATTTTAGAAGGCCCAGAACCAAACCAGTTAAAACCTCTTGTTATTCAGGTGAGAGAGGCTTGTGCTAAAAATATGAGTCCATTTCTTTTGAAATGAAGGCTTGCAAACTAGATAACTATTTGTAATTATATTAATTATGTTTCTTTTTGATTTAAAATTATTTCATAATATTCTGATAATATCAGTTTCATTAGGAATAAAGTAAAGACCAGGTATGTACTCGACATTATGTTGAATTGACCCTAGGGCCAAAATGAATTTATCTTAAATATACTACACATTTAATTTGGTATCATTTTGATCAAATGAGTACGTGCTACAATCACAATACTGTTGGTGCAACCATTGTTTGGTACAAAAGGTCTGAAATTTCAGCCTTGTAGCATAATATATTGCTCTGGTACTACAAAGTGACAGGAACCTTTAAGAAAGGCTCTATTCCACTTTCCTTCTAAAAAAGGACACCATGACAAGAAAACACAACTGTTATAATTATATTCTGCTTTAATTGCTTGTGATCCGAGAAGTGAATGGGTTCCTCTGCCTTCTGCAGTGATTTTGAGGAGTAAGTGATGGGGAGATAATCTATCCCATGTCTAGCAAAGCACCATATTTGAAGAACATATTTTTATTGGCTGAAATACTGGCAAATCATATCAGATTCTGATATCACTTTATAAATACAGAACAACTTACTTGTAGTAATTCTTACATATTCTGTGTTAGAAGACTAAAATCTGTGTTGGTCTTTCATTTTGACAACTGCCAATTGAGGGACAAAAGATTCAGAACTAGCACAAAGCAATATTGGTGCAGTATAGATGAACTATATTTTTCCTGCACTTTTGTGATACAGTACAGTAATTCAAAACAGTCTATACAATTACATTTCTCCTAGATCCTGTGATTTAAACTGAAAGACATTGGCACATCAGACTTACTTTACAGTTATTTTCAGTTAATTTTGTGCCTAGTTCAAGGGATTAGTGATTGCCTTTAAAATACTATATTGACTTGAATTGAATCAAAGATCTGAAAAGAGCTGTTTTCATTTGTGATCCAGTTTGCATCCTAAGATTTGTGAAAAGGATTTCTTTTTAAAAAAAATTAAATCAAAATGATGCAAAGACTTGGCATCTGTAAGTGGACAAAGAAATTACAAAAGTTATACAATTAGTACTCAGTGCATTGGTGCTGACAAATTAACCAGAAAAAAGAAAATACTTGAAATTTTTAACAATAAACAAAAATATTTTAGAGATCTTTTTGAAGAGTGCCAGAGTTTCTACCATTTAAAACACTACAGATAAATATTTAATTTCTAACTTCATTGTTGTACTCTGATATATATTTGTATTTCTTATTTCAGTTCCTCTTTTTCCCTTTTAAAATGTGCTCTAAAAACTTTAAAGAATATACTCCAAATGCTTAAATTTGTCTAATTACATTGCCTCATTTAGATCTATTCACAGTAATGAAAAAGCAACTTTACCAACTCCTTGCATTTACTATAAAGGAAAGGAAAGCTGAAGACTATTTCAGTTTCTCTTAGTAACTGCTTCGCTTAACAACCAAGCTCCCAGTCTTAACTGCAGTTGCTAAATAAAATGCAGTATGTAATATATATCGAAGCCATTCTTGTTTAAATTGTCAAATTTCTGTTATGAATATATGCTGGTAATTTTGCAATTACTGTACGTTCTGCACATTACGTCTGATATTAGTAACATATCAAAAAATAAACATTTTCTGGTACTATGTTAAGTTTGCCATTGCAGCAATGAACTTAAGTAATTTCATATATATACATACACTGCACAATTAGACAAGTTGTGTTTTAGAGGATTAATTTCATTATTGAACAATTACAGTGCTCTTTGTCAATTCAAATCTTAAACCTCAAAACTGAATATTTAAGAAATCAAAATGAGGTTTTGGCTTTTTTAGGAGAATATATGTGCACAGTTATTGGGCAACTATTAATGTGCAGAATTATTATGCAACTAAATGAAAAATGAAAATTTTCCCATCTCATTTATTTGCATCTGAGAATAATAAACAACTCAAAATGTACAAATAAAAATGTACAAGATTCTTTATCAATGACCAACATAGGCACCCTTCTTTCCAATAATGGTCATAAGCCTTCCATTCATGGAATCTGTCAATTTCTTGATCTGTTGGCGTTCAGTTTTTGTGCAGTAGCAGGCACTGTTCAGAGAAGTGTACTGATTTTCTTAAATTTCCCATTCAAGCAGGGCCCACAAGTTCTCAATAGAGTTTAGGTCCGGTAAGGAAGGGGGCCATGTCATTATTCTTTCATCTTTAAGGCTTTTATTGGCTAGCCGCTCAGTGGAGTACTTCGATATATACGATGAAGCACTGTCCTGCATTAAAACATGATCTTGAAAGATGCAGACTTTTTCCCCTTACCACTTCTTGAAGAAAGTGTCTTCTAAAAACTAGCAGTAGGTTTGGGAATCAGTTTTGAGTCCATCTTCAACCTGAAAAGGTCCAATTATTACTCATCTTGAATAATACCAGCCCATACCAATACCCCACCTCCACCTTGTTGGCGTCTGAGTCAAAATGGAGCTCTGTGCCCATCACTGATCCTGCCATGGGCCCATCTATCTGGCCCATCAAGAGTCACTATCATTTCATCAGTCCATAAAACCTAATCTGTCTTCAGATATTTCTGGCCCCAATCTTGCCGTTTCAACTTAAGTGTATCATTTAGTAGTGATTGGGCTTCAGAATTCCTTACCTTGGCCATGTCTCTGAATAGTGAACACCTTATACTTCTGGGCACTCCAGATAGGTTGCGGTTCTGGAATACAATAGCACTAAGGGATAATAATTTGTGGTAGATTCACATTTGATTCCTCTCAAATTTTTGGCACTTAATATGCATCTTTTTTTCAACACATTTTATGCAACCCTATTGACCATTTGCAACAAAATGCATGAAGGTTCTGTGACCATGTCCCAATACCTTCACAATTTCAAGAGTGCTGCATCCTTCTGAAAGATATTTTGCAACTTTTGACTTTTCAGAGTCAGATTTTTGGCCCATTTTGCCTGAGGGAAAAATACTGCCTAATATGCATATTTTAATATAGGGTGTTCATCTCCTTAGGTCACACCCTCATACAAATATACATCACCTAATATGCTTATATCCACTAAGCAAGTCTTAGAGGTGAAAATATGTATTAAAATGATACGGTCAAAATACCTTCTTGCCTAATTGTGCGTGTAGTGTATACACATGTGTTGTGATTCCGGCATCAGCTACAGGTTTTTTGAATGAAAGCTCCAGCGAGGAGGACTTGTATGAATCAGCAAGTATTAGTGATTTCAATGAAGAGGAGGAGGCGAATGTTACAAGGGAGGTCACATTTGATTTGCAGGACCGGCCTGAACCTTCAACCTCCTCGGCTTCTCAATCAGGTTATCAGCCGTTCCCGAGGAACTTATGGAGTCTTCAGGTGAAAGTAATAATTTAGATAATCGCTGGGTGGATGTCAGAAGCAGGCGTCTCCTTACGAGAAGAAACCAACGGGAGCACAGGAGGAGGGCAGATCAGTAATTAGACTAATTAGCTGCTGCTCTATAAAGGGAGAGGGATGACTCTGCACTCTGTTGGGAACAAACTGTTTGCAAGGAGAACTGAAGACTTTGGCTTGGAGGATTTAAACCTGAAATATCTTGTTGGGACTTGGATTTATTGGAACTATTAACTTGGACTATCTTGTGAAGGCTAACTACAGCTGTTATCAGTGAAGATTCCTGGTTGCTGCCTTTATTTGCGAGGACTGCTGCTTTCAGCCTTATCTGTTTATTTTGGAAGGTGGGACATAACATTCTTGTTCCCGACCTAACAGACCATCTTTGCAATGATGGATTTAACTCAAATGCAACAATTGATCGAGCAGCAACAGTTACAGATTAATCAGTTACTTCAGAGCAACGTGTCCCTTCAGAATCAGGTAACTCAATTGTTAGCGTTTGTTACCAATTCTCAAACTGTTTCAGCTGCAGCTGGAGCCCCCCCTGCACCCCCTATGAGGAAAAACCCGGTAGCTATGCCAGAAAAATTTTCTGGGCAAACAGACATGTTTTCAACATTTTTGGGTCAGTGCCAACTGTATTTTTCTGTGAGGCCTGAAGATTTTCCAACCGACCGGGCTAAAGTGGGGTTTATTATTAGCTTGTTAACCGGGCAGGCTGCCAAATGGGCTACTCCCTTATTAGTACAGGATAGCCCATTATTAGACAATTTCCAGGGGTTTCTTCAACAGATGAACGTAATGTTTGAGAACCCGATTAAATCACAAATTGTGGACAGAAAGTTGAAGGATATTACTCAGGGCAAACGTCCCTTGCAAGAATACGTGGCAGAATTCCGCTTGTTGTGTATGGACTCTACCTGGAACGAACCAGCTCATATGGCAGCATTTCAGGAGGGCTTGTCTGACATTATCAAGGATGAATTAATCCATGCAGAGCATGCTTCGACTTTGGATACATTAATTACTCAATGCTTACGTATTGAAGCTCGCTTACAACAACGTAGGTGTAAACGGACCGTTGCGGAATCATCTGTGTTTTCTCGTGCACGCATCCCGCCTATGAGGGTTTACCAATCCAGGATCTCAGCAGAGGAGCCGATGGAGATAGGCGCACTCCGCCCTCGCTTAACGGTGCAAGAACGTTCGAGAAGGTTTCAGGAAGGTTTGTGCCTTTATTGCGGGGGTTCGGGACATTTTGTAAATTCCTGCACTCGGAAGGGGACTCGTGGACCTGTACCAGAAACCAGTGCTGGCCCATCAGGAAACTGGGTAGGCCCGACTTCGGGGAAACCCTAGGTCAGGCACAATTTCCACTCTCATCCCAAATTGCCGAAGTAAATTCTGGCCCTCCTCGACATTTACTTTTGGACACTCGTATATTCTTGCAATCCCGGAAGGAGGGAATTCCTGCCGTGGCACTGGTGGATTCAGGGGCTACGACAAGCTTTATGGACTATGATTTTGTGAAACATTTCAAAATTCCTTTAGTGTCTGTGACTCCCCCCATGCAGGTGGAAACCGTAGATGGGCGTGAACTCAAGTCGGGACCTATTCGCTTTGCCACCCACCCATTGCGCATGCATATTGGGGATCATGAGGAAGCGATAAGTTTTTATGTCACCTCGAACCTCCATCTTCCTTTGGTGCTCGGAGTATCCTGGTCGCGTTTACACGATCCGTTGGTGGCTTGGGCGCAGAATGCTGTTTCTTTTCCAAGCCTGCAATGTGTGGACCACCTGAGGCATGTCTCCGCAGGCCAACACGTTGTCGCTTCTGCTGTCTCGATTCCTTCAGAGCTGTCGGATTTCTCCGATGTTTTCAGTGAACAGGAGGCAGACCAATTACCACCACATCGTGTTTACGATTGTCCCGTGGATTTGATACCGGGTGCTCCATTGCCAAAGGGGAGGTTATATTCTTTGTCCGAGCCCGAATTAGTTGCACTTCGAGAGTTTTTGGATAAAAATCTAGCTCGGGGATTTATTCGACCTTCGTCGTCTCCTCTTTCGGCACCCGTTCTCTTTGTCAAGAAGAAGTCGGGAGAACTTCGTCTCTGTTGTGACTATAGACGCTTGAACACTATCACCGTGAGAAATAGCTATCCTTTACCGCTCATTCCCGAATTGATGGAGCGGTTACGGGAAGCTACTATTTTCACGAAACTTGACTTACGTGGAGCTTACAATCTGGTTCGGATGCGCAAGGGAGACGAGTGGAAGACGGCTTTTGGCACTCGTTATGGTCATTTCGAGTACACCGTCATGCCATTTGGTTTGACCAACGCTCCTGCTGTATTTCAACATTTGATGAACGATATTTTTCGAGACATGCTGGATAAGTTTGTTGTCATATATTTGGACGACATTTTGATTTATTCAAGATCCAGAGAGCAACATCTTCAGCAGGTTCGTCAAGTGCTTCAGCGTCTTCGGGAGCATAAACTTTATGCTAAATTGGAAAAGTGTTTCTTTTTTCAGTCGTCAATAGAATTCTTGGGACACATCATTTCTCCCGTGGGCATTGCTATGGACCCCAAAAAGGTTGAGGCGTTGTGTAGTTGGGAAGCTCCTCGTCGGGTCAAAGATGTACAACGACTTTTGGGATTCGCCAACTACTATTGGACTTTTATTCCAGGTTTTGCGAAAATAATGGACCCCATAACTCAGCTTCTCCGTAAGAAGGTTCCATTTGTGTGGGGGCCTCCACAACAACAGGCTTTTGACACTTTGAAAAAAGCATTCGTAACCGAGCCAATATTGAAACATCCTGCTCCGGATCGTCCATTTGTGGTCGAGACAGATGCTTCTAATGTCGCTATCGGAGCAGTGCTGTTACAAGCTTCGGAGGATGGCGCACTTCTGTTTCCTTGCGCATACTATTCTAGGAAGCTTACAGCTTCGGAGCGCAACTATACCATCTGGGAAAAGGAGTTGTTAGCCATTAAGGCTGCTTTTGAGACCTGGAGACATCATTTGGAGGGGGCTCGGCACAAGGTGGAGGTTCGGACGGATCATCGAAATCTGGAGCATTTGACCACGGCTAGGAAATTGAATCAACGGCAGATTCGTTGGTCGTTATTTTTTGCCAGATTCAATTTCTCTGTTACTTACGTTCCAAGTGGACAGAACCGGAGGGCGGATGCGTTATCTCGGAAACCAGAGTATACTTGTGCCGAAGATCCTCTTCCTTTACGGACGGTGTTACCACCGGAATCTCTAGCCGTACTGCAGGAACCGGTAGATTTGCGGGCCCGACTACGAGAGGCGCAACATTTGGATGCGTGGACGCAGCAGAGACGGGGGGACGTTGGCTCTAATTCTCCATGGTCTTTTGAAGACGATCTGCTTCGACATCGGGGTTTATTATATGTACCTACCAGACCGTTGAGGGCCCTCATCATGACACAATGTCATGATAACCCTGCCGCTGGTCATTTTGGCTTTCACAAAACCTTGCATTTGGTCACCCGGACTTTTTGGTGGCCTCGAGTTCGTCATGATGTGTCCTCTTACGTCGCTTCTTGCATTCAATGTAGGCAAGCGAAAGCGGCGTCAGGTGCACCCCCTGGACTTTTGCAACCCTTGCCGACTCCAAGTAGGCCATGGGGAGCGATCTCCATGGACTTTCTGACACATTTACCATCTTCGTCGGGGTTCACAACAGTGCTTGTGGTAGTGGATATGCTGACTAAAATGGCCCATTTCATTCCCTGTCGGAAATTGCCATCGTCCCGCACTACGGCTCAGTTATTTTTGCAGCATATCTTTCGTTTACATGGACTGCCGGATAGAGTGGTTTCTGATCGTGGGGTCCAGTTTACGGCGCAATTTTGGAAACAGTTAATGGCGGCTTTGCAAGTGAAAATATGTTTAGCGTCAGCGCACCATCCAGAAACTGATGGCGGGACAGAGAAGGTGATTGGGATTCTTACTCAATATTTGAGATGTTTTGTAAATTTGCGACAAAACGATTGGGCGAAATATCTCCCATTAGCAGAATTCGCGTTTAACAACTCGCAGCACACCTCCACTCGTGTCACGCCATTTTTTGCAAATATGGGTTATCATCCGCGTTTCTTCCCATTAACTATGATGGATTCCCCGGTTCCCGTCTACTGATGCAACAATTGAACAAGGCAAAAGAAGATTATAAGCGGTTTGCAGATCGGTCCCGTCGGGCAACGCCTCCGTTAGCTGTGGGCGATAAAGTGTGGCTATCTACAAAACATCTGAAGGTCGATCGCCCTATTAGGAAACTTGATCATCGGTTTATTGGTCCGTTCCCGATTGAGGCAGTTGTTAACCCTATGGCATACCGCCTCACTTTGCCGCGTTCCATGCGTATTCACCCCGTCTTTCATCGATCTCTCTTGATTCCCGATTCTTATGATTGTCGTCTACGTGACTCTGCTGAAACGATTCCGTTATCATCGCCCCCTGAGAAGGCTGCTGTTGACGATACGGTGGTCAGCGTCCTTGATTCCCGTTGGCTCAAGGGTCGATTCCAGTACTTGGTCGGGAGGAGAGTAGATGATTTGGAGGTTTGTTCCTGGACGGATGCGTCTACGTTTCATGCTCCGGATCTGCTTCGAGACTTTCATGCACGCTTCCCTTCGAAACTGCATCCGGATCGTCAGACCCGGGGGAAGGGCCCTGCGGTGAGGGATAGTGTTGTGATTCCGGCATCAGCTACAGGTTTTTTGAATGAAAGCTCCAGCGAGGAGGACTTGTATGAATCAGCAAGTATTAGTGATTTCAATGAAGAGGAGGAGGCGAATGTTACAAGGGAGGTCACATTTGATTTGCAGGACCGGCCTGAACCTTCAACCTCCTCGGCTTCTCAATCAGGTTATCAGCCGTTCCCGAGGAACTTATGGAGTCTTCAGGTGAAAGTAATAATTTAGATAATCGCTGGGTGGATGTCAGAAGCAGGCGTCTCCTTACGAGAAGAAACCAACGGGAGCACAGGAGGAGGGCAGATCAGTAATTAGACTAATTAGCTGCTGCTCTATAAAGGGAGAGGGATGACTCTGCACTCTGTTGGGAACAAACTGTTTGCAAGGAGAACCGAAGACTTTGGCTTGGAGGATTTAAACCTGAAATATCTTGTTGGGACTTGGATTTATTGGAACTATTAACTTGGACTATCTTGTGAAGGCTAACTACAGCTGTTATCAGTGAAGATTCCTGGTTGCTGCCTTTATTTGCGAGGACTGCTGCTTTCAGCCTTATCTGTTTATTTTGGAAGGTGGGACATAACACACATGTATGTATGTAAGTAATATCTACAGATTGGTTGGCACCTTGAAAGTCCTCCCTTTGCCATTTAACTTTCAACTTACTTTATTACTATCTCCTTTTATTAAAGTACCATATTTTATATGGTTTATAGGATATTATGTTTTTAACTATATCCTGCCCAGACTCTCTCTGGGTAAGTAAGTTGGGCAGTACCTAAATTTGAGAAATAAATAAATGTCCAGAATATATAGTAAGAGCTTTTTCCCCCCTATAAGCTTTCATGTTTAATATGTCCAGTGTCTTCTCTCCCTACTTGCCCCCAGATATGCTTTCAGTTTGCTTGGTTATTAATAATTAATCCTAATACCTGTGTATTACATGCTAATATTGTCAATGTTTTATTGTTTATTGTATAAGATTTATTAAATACTCTGCTAGTTTTATTGTGCATAAGATTTGCTAAATTGGCTCAAGTTTGCTTGTTCAATATTTGAATACTGAATGGCAAACAATGAACTTGAAATCTATGTGATATATTTCAGCTACAATGTTATATTATTCAGTATTTTGGAGTAACTGTATCTAATTATGTAACTGGGCTTCCAAATAAGCCTGATTTACAACTTTTCTGGCCTGAGATCTAATTGCAGAACAGAAGGAGGAAATACAAGGATTTTGAAAACTACTTTAGACAGATTGACAGTGGACCATTTTTCTCCTAGGCTATGCCTACTCTTATAGAATTAATGAAGGATCCCAGTGTTGTAGTCAGAGACACAACCGCCTGGACTGTGGGTCGGATCTGTGAGCTATTACCTGAGGCAGCCATAAATGATATTTATCTTGCACCATTGCTGCAGTGTCTAATTGAAGGCTTGAGTGCAGAGCCAAGAGTGGCTTCCAATGTATGCTGGGTAAGTGAGAATTCTTATTCTGAATAAACATTTGGGTGCTGGATAAATTAGAAAAAGAAGGCTTGTTGTTTTGAATCTGTACTTGCTCTCAGTGTACATATAGTCCTCGACTTATAACCACAATTGGGACCTGAATTCTATTACTAAGCAACGTCATTAAGTATTTATGATTTTTCTTTTTGCCATGCTTAAGCAAATCACTAGTCATTAACCAACTCCCTCTGTCATTAAGCAAAATTGGCTTTCCCATTTATTTTGCTTGTCACTAGCTGTCTAGGAAGGTTGTATATGATGATCATGTGATTTAAGAACAGTGCAACTATCGTAAATACATTCTGGTTGCCAAGTGTGCAAATTTTGATTATGTGACCATGAGGCATACTACAATAGTCATGCTACGTTTTTCAGCATCGTCATAACTTCAAATGGTTGTTATATGAATGGTCATAAATGGAAGGTAATCTGTATAAAGTTACAGATAAAACCATGGTGCTAAGGAAAAAAATGTGATTGGACCTATTATTTGACTTTTTAATTTATCAAATAATAGAGCAAGAAGATGTTAAAGGTGCAAGGTTGAAGTCAACATTAGAAAATCTAATTTCTTAGGCTGAAAAACAGTAACTTGCCAAAATAGGAAACTTCCTGAAATTGTCAACTTCTAAATTACTGGCACCTAATATCTTTCAGGCGTTCTCTAGTTTGGCAGAGGCTGCCTATGAAGCTGCTGATGTGGCTGATGATCAAGAAGAGCCTGCAACATACTGCTTATCCTCATCCTTTGAATTAATTGTTCAAAAACTTTTAGAGACCACAGACAGGTAATTTAATAATTCTTTATCTATTCGACCATGTCTGAATGAACTTCACAAAATCCTCAAAATCTGTTATCCTCAAAATAAAATCTCCACAACCTCTGAAGGGTAAGGTGTAATATCACTAGGTTGGTTTTGTAATTATTGGGAACCATTTACATGTATTATAATTCCACAAAATTGCAGAAAAGTTACAGACATGCAATTTTGGCACAAGCCATATTGTTGCGAGCCATAATGTGTATGAATAATATCCACTAAAACAGTAGAGTCAAAATAAAAAGTTCTGGAATATACTTGGAAGATCTAAGCCCGTGATGGCAAACCTGTGGCATGCGAGAGGTCGCCTGGAAGAGCCCCACTGCGCATGTGCACGCGCCCTCCACCAGCCAGCTGATTGTTGGGTATCTGCGGGGGTAACGTATGTGTGGGAGATGGCCGTGTATGCATGCGCAGAGGCATCCTGCAAACATGGGGTGTCATGCGCACATGCACGGGGTCGCGCACGCATTGTATGGGTGCCAGCGCGTAAGCGCGCACACTTTCAGCACGTGACATGGAAAAAGGTTAGCCATCACCGTTCTAAGCCTTTAACAAGAGAAGCAAAACATTATACAGAAGAGAATTTTTTTTAAAAAAAAACATGCAAGTGTATTTAACACATAATTTACTTAGGTTGCATGGTTATGATCCAATAGAATATAGAACTTGGACAGATTTTTTTTCAGGATCAAGCATACGGAACAATAAAATATAAGCATTTTGAAAAATCTGCATTTGATCTCTGATTTTCAACATGACTAAATTTTGCAAAAAAAATTAGCTGATTTTTGACTAAATTTTGCATCAAAATGGAGCATGGAGCTATGTAGTATTAAAACAATTCATGTTTTAAGCAAGCTTTGCACCTTGGAATCTTTCCCTTTTATATTTCAGTTTATTTTCAGTTTCTCTTATCTAAAAACGATCTATGATTTGTCCTCTTTTTTATTACGAACTCCAATAACTACCATAGGTTAAAACTAAGAGACCAGTTTAGAATAAAATATGTGGCAGGGTTTTTATTTTGCCTAGATTTCATGATTTTCTTTCCAAAAATTAAAAAAATAAAGGCTCCTCTTCATTGGTTCCTTTCCACGCTCCCGACCTATCAGTAATATAGATCAAAACAGTGAAAGTTCCTGATTAGGAGCTTTGGTTTCATAGGAAAAACAGATATATATGCTTTTGAATCTAGGGTATGACATGTGGTGGTAGGTTTTACTTCTCATTTACAAAATACCAGGAGAATTATTTTTTAAAAAACTATCATATCCAATGTAGAATTATTTAAATCACTATTGAATCTTATGTAAGTTATTTGACATAAACTATTTATTTGCTTGACATATTTCCTGACTTGACTGCATTCATGCCCTGGTCAAGAGAATTTTGTTTTATTATTACTTAATGCTTATAGGTTGTAAATTTATACATACCTGGTTATTGCAACAAGAACTAATTTTGTTTCAGTAATATCCCTGCCTCCAAACTGAATCAAAGTAATTCAGATTCTGTCATATGTTATCTAATTCTATAAGCTGACAGCCCTTTGAGAATACTCTTATTCCATCACTATTTGACATTTTGCAAGCAATTCTGCAATGTTTGTAGATAAACAATTTAATGTGATTTTATTCTATTTCTGTGCTAGCTTTCAAGTTACTTTAAAATGCAATTACTGTACACGTATCCTTCACCTACCAAATTTTTGTTCATCACTCATTCAAACTTACAACAGTGGTGAAAAAGTAGCACAGAACACTAAATACAGCCTGTTTATGACCTTTACAGTGTCCTTTGATCACTTGATCACCATTAAAGGCAGCATGTGTGTCATGTGCCTAAGTCATAAACGCATAAGCTGCTCATTTAACTATCTGCAATCCTCACTTGACAATAGCGACTGCCAAGACTGCTCTACTAAGCAGCACATTGCATCATCTCGCTTAATAATGGCGATTTCTGTCAATCCAAGAACTGCCTGTACTATTAACTCGTTTTGCTGTAGAAGATCCTTCATATTCTAGATCTTGTCTTACCACTCAGTGTCTTATAAACTATTGAACTACTATTTGGATCTGTGGTTAGATTTCCATATAACAATTAGTTTGGATACATTGGGATGCTGTAGCGTAAAATACATCACTCTGAAACAATAGGCCTACATTTCTTGTGTCAGCTAAAGAAAAAATTTGACTTTTTCCAAATGTCTATGGAGATTCTCAGTCATCCAGATTATGGTTGTCCCAAAGGTGCTTTTTAAAGAGGCAACTGGACTTTCTTTCTTTTTCTTTAAAAAGTCATCCAAGAAGCTGCTTCAGCTCTGACTGGATGGTGGGGAATGAAAGGATTTATATTCTTTAAGGACAGCTGGTCATTTGCATTGTTTTAGGGAGTTGTTGAGGCCACTTTGTCTGTGTCCTTTGGGTCATTTGAATGGTCCAAATGGGTATGGAGCTTTCTTGGAACTGCTGAATGGATTGTGTTGTGGAGCTGTGCTTTCTGCGGGATGTTTTCTGACCTGTGTCCCTTCACTGTTGAACACAGGCATAGGCTGTTGAGGGTGAGTCTGCATTGTCTGCATCTCAAAGTGAAGCACAAATGATTCCTGTAGTCTGCAGGTCATGGTTGTCCCAAAGGTGCTTCAGTGACCCTGAGGACACAGACAAATCCCCATGTAACCTCAACAATTCTAAAAGAATGCAAATGACCAACTGTCCACAAAGAATATAGATGCTTCCATTCTCTACCATTTACTCAGAGCTGAGAAAGCTTCTCGGATGAGAAGCAAAAAGTCTTCAAAGAAAAACAAGAAAATCCAGTTGCCTCTTGAAAAAAGCACCTTTGGGGCTTTTTCTAGTTTTCTTGAATAATAATACCCTCTCCCCCTGATCTGATTTAAAATCAGTTCAATTTATTTTATTCCATAATGTCCAAATAAATACCAAGAGACCTGGTAAGTGTATTGCTTTGATGAGACTTCCAGATTCAGAAGGATATTTTTTTTTAATAACATGATAATAGAGTAGAAGTGATACTGAACAAACAAAAAACCATTTTGTTCTGAGCATGAAGTTAAATAGATCACTCAGTACATTCTGGTAGAACATTTTGTCTGACTTATGTTCTAACCAAAATGTTTTTGACTATTTTGTCATTTACATATAATAATAAATAAACAATTAGCACACACACATGCCCCCCCATTCCCTATTTTCATCCTGGGATTTCAAACTAGTAGAGCAGCAATCTGACAGGTGCTATGTGTGTTTGATCTATAGAAAATTGGCTTAGGGATATATTTTGAAACATATTAAAAATTAAAATAGTAAATAGCAGCTAAGACTACTTTTTATAATCTGCCTGTTCAAATCATAATAGACCTGAGCTAACAAAAGAGCAAAATGCTGAGTTCTGTATATTTCACAGATAACACAAAACGATCTCATACAATAATTGTAAAAATGCATGTACCTGTGCAGTGTACATTTTATATCTGTTAATCTTACTGAAGAAAAATATTCAGGGACAACATTGCATTATGATTCATTGATTAATTTCTCATACCAAAGAATTTACAAATAGCATTGTATGTTACAGAAAACAGTGCTTTATCTTTTTTGTAGTTGCCCTTCTTGAATTATCTATAATGTGCTATCGTGTGACCTCAGAACTAACCTAACATTTAAGCCAAATGAGTTAATAACATAGACAAATACTATGATTGTTGTTGGGCCACTGCTAGAAGCTGAGAATGATGGAAAGGTCCAGTCCTTATTCATTGCCACAGGCAGGTAAAAAAGAAATCTCCCTTTTTTTTAATCACCTCCCCAGGCTTAATTCCCCCCAAAAACAAATGCAATATTTTACTCTGCCTTCTATTGATGTATCACTTCAGTGGACACAGCCTTTTGGATAGTTCATTGGCATTGTGTCTGTGTACTAATATAATCTCACAATTCCTATTTGTATTTTTTTTTAGGCCTGATGGACATCAGAACAACTTAAGGAGTGCTGCATATGAAGCGCTGATGGAAATTGTGAAAAATAGTGCCAAAGACTGTTATCCTGCTGTTCAGAAGACAACTTTAGTTATCATGGAACGGCTGCAACAAGTGCTCCAAATGGAGGTTAGTTTGGAAATCTAAAAAAATGTGATAGTATTCCCCCAAATGTGTGATCTCTAAAAAGAAAAGCTTAACTTGGGGAGTTGTATATATATATTTTTTTCATGGAAGTTTTGCATGTTTTCTATGATTCATGTTAAATGGACTGACTGAGTCAAGATTGAAATTAAAATATTGATTGTATAAGAGATTTGTGGGCTAAGGATTGGGTGAGGGACACTGTTACCTATACTGGGGTTTTCCATTGCATGCACATGCCTATGATCTGATGATCATTGTTAGATTCTAATTAAACATAGTATAAGTTTTAAAATCTTCTCAGACTGAAAGATGGCCAATGAATATCCTTATTCAAATGCACACTTACAATCAGAATTTGTTCTGGTTGTAGGTTTTATTATTCCCAATCAACTTAATTTTAAATATATGTCAGATCTTCAATAGAGATAACAGTTTTAACGAATATTTCAAATGCTAAACATTATTTTTTCTCCAGTCTCATATCCAGAGCACAAGTGACAGAATCCAGTTTAATGATCTTCAATCTTTACTTTGTGCTACGTTGCAGGTAAAAACTTAACATTTATTACTGATTATATAAATGTTTACAGCTCTAAACTGTAAAGCATTCAGTATAAGAACTATAAGTAATATTTAGGAAAAAACAAATCTGTATTGAATTTTTTACAGATCAAGTGCCCTCTTGGTTCAAATTTGAATTTTTCTTTGCAATTTTTGAAAATCAATTGTATATAGAAAAAGAAAGTAATACATTGGTGCATTGTTTAAGACAAGAAATAATCTCACCAACTGGTCCCAGAAGTAGTATTGTCAAAGAAAGAGAAGGAATCTTACTAATTTAGCAGATGCTCAGCTAAAGTTAACTATCATTGTTCCATTGTATTTTGCTAAATAGGTATAAAGAAATTAGTACCTATTTCTAGACTAAATTAGCATCTAGAGGAGAATATCTATCCAGGTAAGAGATAGTTATTATTAAATACTTGCTTATAGGTTTTTCCAATTGTATAATTCATACCTATTCACATGATAAGACGAAAATGTAATTAAAAGTGAAATGGAGGGAGTAGAAGAAAACTTGCAGATAAATTTTCACTTTAACTTTCATCAAACAGAATGTCCTTCGCAAAGTCCAGCACCAGGATGCTTTGCAGATTTCAGATGTGGTGATGGCATCTCTTTTGAGAATGTTCCAAAGTACAGCAGGATCAGGAGGTGTCCAAGAGGATGCCCTCATGGCTGTTAGTACTCTGGTAGAAGGTAAATGCTTTGCTCTGCTAGTCAAGGGGATTTTTTTAACATTGAAGTCTCTATGAATACATAAGTGTTTGGGTTGTCCACATTCTTGTTTTATGTTACAATTGGGATATTCTGTACATTTAGGATTTATATATTGGTCTTGACATAACAAATGTCAAAGAGATTCGTGAGCTAAGGTTTGGATGTGGGACATCAGATGATACCAGAAAATTATAAGGACATTTTAATGATTAGATTCCAATATAGGTAGTGAAAAATATAGCAAAGGCTGTTATAGAACAGGCTCAGGTTTTGTTTTGATTATTAATAGATAATACTTTAAAATGTTCATAATGTTATGTAGTGTTTTAGGCATAATGACAGTCAGAAGTCTTTACCAAACAATTGTTTTGCTGTGATTATTATGTGAAGTAAATGAATAGAAAATGATTTATGTATCTTATTTTATTACCTTAATAGTGCAATTTAGTAATAGAATACATAAAACACACGTCTTATTTTTGAATTTTATTTTTTAGAATAGTTAATAGAGAGATGTGAAGTGATAAGATTTGAAGGAGAGCTTTACTGTGAAAGAGGGTAAAATTTCTGACTAACCATTCAGGTGCATCTTTATGATTTACAGTGGAACCTCAAGTCGTGACCGTAATCCATTCCAGGACAATGGTCGCAACCCGATTTGGTCCTGACCGGAAGCATGACTGTCAGCATATGCGCGGACCAAAAAATTCTCCCCCAAAGCACCCAAAAATTGGCGCTGAAAGGGAAATCGCCATGGCAGGGGAAATCGCTATGGTGATTTTCGGGTTTGTTGGTCGCCAACGAAGATCTGTTCATGATCAGAAGCAAAAATTCTGGTAGTCACCCAATTTGGTTGTGAACAGAAGCGTTCGTGACCCGAGGTTCTACTGTATTTTCCTCCAAGATGGTACTTAGTTGCAGCAGTTTTTGATCTCTTGCAAAAGATTCTACACAACACAACTAAGCTTAAATGGATGGAGCTGAAACTGGATATGAAAATATGTTTTGGATCTCAGCTTAATCTTTTATTCTTTTTACCTGATCAAATCTCATTGACTGGGAATAAACTAGTTGAATATGGGAAGGGAATTGTTGACATATAGGCAGAAGAAATGTTAGCCTGCTCCCAATTTTCTTACAATGTTTAGAACAATAAAGTGCAGTTGATTTTTGAAAAAAACACATTGGGAGGTCATTGTCAAAACTTGATTGTAGTATTTGGTTTTTATTGGTAAATATCATGTTTCCCCAAAAATAAGACCAGGTCTTCTTTTCTTTTGGCCTTGAAATAAGCACTGTGGCTTATTTTAGGGGAGGTCTTTTATTAGTGCAGTGGCCTGTGGGAGTGGGAGCTCAGCTACTGCTGGCCCTGCCCTCTCTGTCCCAGTGTCTGCTTTCCTGCGGCTGCAATGGGCCAAGCTCTTGGGATGTCCCGGCCTCCATTTGCCCTGCCTGCTGCCGGGACACCTCTTGGCTGCAGCAGGCAACATGCAGCCTGCCAAGTGGCTGTGCATGCTGCTGCTGACCTTGCAGGAACTCTTTGCCCTCCTGGCAGGCAGTGGGACAAAGACCAGTAGTAGAGGGAGACGAAGCTTTCCTTGTAAAGAGGACACAGAGATGTTCCCAACTTGCCGCTCCCTCCGTCCCACCATCTCTTGGCTTGCCTATGGCCACCTGCCTCCCCCCATGCCTCTGCCTGCTGTTAGTGCCTCCGCGCCAAGCCTCCTGCAGTCTCCCGTGAATCAGGCATCCATGCAGCACATCTGTATCATCTGTCTTCCCCCCCCACCTTTGCCTCCTTGCTCAGACTTATCAGTATTTGTCAAGGGGTCAGCAGGCTGCAACTGCTGCTGGACAGTTGACCCCATGTGCTCATGCCTCTCATGCTGGCCATGCCCAACCCCCCAGGCTTGTTTTCAAGGTAAGGCTTATATTAGGCCTACCACAAAAAAAATCAGGCTAGGGCTTGTTTTTTGGGTGGGTCTTATTTTGGGGAAAACATGGTATAAGTGTAGAATTTTCAACATTTTTGTGGTTGAGGCAGCGATTATTGCTAGTGTTGTGATATGGAAAAATTAGAGATGTTAATAAATTTATATATGTTTTCCTTGCTGTGGAATGGTAATAACTATATTAACCCCTATTTACTGAATATTGCTGTTATAACCAGTTGTAGTCCTAGGTTTACCAAAAGAAGAAAAGGATGGGTGAATAAACATCCCTAGAGTTTTGAGAGCTACACATTCATCTAGGCTATGGATACTAATTTATTAATTTTAGATATCTCATATTTTTCATTTTGTTCAGTATTAGGAGGGGAGTTTCTCAAGTACATGGAGGCCTTCAAACCTTTTCTGAATATTGGTTTAAAAAATTATGCTGAATATCAGGTAAGGCCCTTTTCCTTGTCTTAAAAAGCAATTGGTTGGTATTATGTGGTATATATTTTTCTAATATATTTTTTGGATTTGGACAGAATTGTGGTATCATTCTTTTTTATTCTTGTAGTGCTTTCACTATCTAGGAGTCATTTTATTTTAGGATCTGTGAAAATAGATAGCTGTCAATATAACAAAGTTCTTTTAACCTATAACCTCACCACTGAATCTTGAAGCTGTTAGCAGCTGAAACATTTCTCTTTCTCTGTCTCTTCTTCTCTCCCTCCTTCCTACCCTCCCTCCCTCCCTCTCCCCTGTCTGGCTGCAGTATAAATCATTCATTTTTTTCAGTTTATACTTTTTTTCCCAATATATATATATATTCAAGTATATTTATTTAATTACAATAAAGTAAACATTTTAATAAAAATATTTTGCAACAATTCTTCAGCAGACAAGAATTTTAATAATTTATACATAAGCATTAAAATTGCTTAGTTTCAGTAGTAACAGCAAGCATAAAATTTCCTGCCATACTAAGCCCGATATCTGCTCAGGTTAACTGGCAAACACCCTTTACAATCACTTGTTATCCAAAACCATCCTATTTGTTGTAGAATATTGGGCATGAAAGATCACTTCCACATCTGAAGATCTAATGCCTATGCCCAGGAATCAAAGGAGGTAATGTCTAAGCCTGGATGACAAATTGAAATGACAAATTCTTATCCAATTAAAGAGCTTTTATTTTTGGGCTCCATGATCCCAGATAAATCAGGTCTTTTATATTAACAATGGAGTTTTATTTTATTACAGAACAAGTCAAAGAATAAGAGAACCAGTTTGCTCTAGTGATTTCCAGTCCAACTTTAGGCATTAAGCCAATTGATTGATTTAGGCACAGTCATTTTATTTCAGCCCTCAGAAAGAGTAAATGGCAAACCACTTGTGACATTTTGCCAAGAAAATTGTAAGTACTTGTCTAGGCAATTGGCAGGAATCAACACTGATTTAAAGGCACAAATAAAGTAATATTTCTTTGTGACTATAAACATAATAGTCCCGTCCACCTTGGGCAACCCCCCCCCCACTCTAACAGTTCTGCATTTAATAGTTAACAAAAAGCTATGAATCAAATATCACAAATACCATACAGACTCTTAAATGGCACTAATTTAAGAGTTAGTTTATATAATTTTATAAAATCTGAGAGGTAGCTAAAGGGACAGAGGAAACATGCCCTGAATGGTTTCTTCGTAGATTTTAAGGCGGCTAAAGAAAAGAGAACTTAAGGGGCTTAAGCAAGTGAAAAACTGTTGGTATGGGAGAAATTGTTAGAAACAATGGTCATCTCATTGATTACCCATTATTTAGAATAAATTGAATAACAATGAATTGTTTGGTTACAACAAAGCAATAATAGGAGATTGTGTTTGGAAAAGATTTTCACAACATATTTGACAGGATGCAATATATCAGAACATCTATAATAAATCATTGGGCAGCGGGTGGGGCGGGGGAATGAAACAATAGCTTGATAGAGAAATCTAAAACTTCCTTGGATAGGGATTGTAAAAATGAATATTCTACTCAAGATGAATTTATTCCAAATAGCGTTAATTGTACTCTTAAGACAAAAGCTGAGAGTTGGCAAAGAATAATTAAAAGGTTTAGTTGGAGTAGAAGAAAACCAAAATATTCAAACTTTTGCAGATTCAAAAGGAAGAAGCAGGCTTGCATTTTATAATTTTAAATTACATTATTCTGTAAGCTATCTCATGGATAACAAAATGTGTAAAATCTCAGAATAGGAGAATATTCATCATAGAAGGAGCCAAATTAGCAAATGGATTATGGTAAGAAGAAAATAATTTGAAATAACATTATAAGATAACATTAGTTAATATGGAATCTTCTAAAAGAAAGATTGTGACTTCACTCTCTTCAGTCAAACACCTTTTATTTCAGGGACAACCACAGCATGTAGTTTTTCAAGATAGTAATTACAGTACAAAAGATTAGGAAAGATATGGGAAAAACCAATAAAATTTACTGCACTTAAGGGGAAAATGATGTAAAATTTGCATACAATATTAGAAAAGAAAAACTTTGCCAATCATACAAAATTGAAAAACTAAAATTGGAGAATATAGTCAGCAAAGATAACACAATCTGTAATAGATACATTGTAGCATCTTTGAAGCATGCTGCCACAATTGAGGAATTGCCTTGCAGGCTCTACTAGGATTGTAATAGGGCAAGGAAATAATGATTGGTGTCTCAGGTGAGGTGAAAAGTGACTCATGAAGGTATTGGCTATATTTGTTTTTGCAGGTCTGTTTAGCTGCAGTTGGACTAGTGGGTGACCTGTGCCGGGCTTTGCAATCCAACATTTTACCCTTTTGTGATGAGGTTATGCAGCTTCTATTAGAAAATTTGGGGGTGAGTAATTTTTTCTAAAAGCAAAACAAAATTTCATATCTACCGTGTTTCCCCCCAAAATAACATGTCCTGAAAATAAGGCCAAGCCTGATTTTTGGGGTGGGCCTAAATACAACCTCCCCCCAAAATAAGCCCTAGTGAAGGGGTTGGGGTGGCCAGTGGAGGAGGCAGCTGTTCCCCAAATCAGCTAATGGCAGCTGGGCCCTTAATTGGGATGCGCAGATCAACTGAGCTGATTGGGAGCTGCCTTTCCTTCTATCTCTCTGAGTGCCTAGAGGTGTTTCTTGCACACACTTGCCAGCCCCAGCCGCACTGTGGCACCAGGCAACCTTGTTGAGTCCTGATCCGGGGCTCGCCATACCTAGGGGTGGTGGTGGGAGGCACGAAGCTGCAACCATCGGAACTGGCAAGTCCAATGACGAGCAAGGCTGTGGCAGCAGTACACGTCAGGACAGTGCTGGCCAGCGGCTTGTCAGCAAGCTGCTCTCCTGGCTGGGTCTGGCCGCAAGCAGCACCGGCAGGCAACAAGGTGCGTGGCCTGCACAAACAGGGAGGCAGTGATAGGACATCCAGTTCCAGCGGCATAGCCATGGTGCAGAGTCCTGTGAAGCATGGTTGGAAGCTCATGCACACTTCCCAGGACTCTGTACCGTGCTGTCTGCCCGGATGCACTGCTGCAACCGGATGTCCCACTGCCTCTCTGTTCTTCGTGCTGGCTATGCATCTTCTTGCCTGCTGCCACCTCCTCCCTGTTCTTCATGCCAGTCACGCATCTCATTGCCTGCCAGTGCCGCTCATAACCAGACCTGGCCAGGAGAATGGCCTGCTGATGAGCGGCTGACCAGTGTTGGCCTGACATGTCCCGCCCCTGCCTCAGCCTCATTCTCCAGCTCCAATGGTTGCAGCTCTGTGCCCCCACCACCACCAGTGGTTGAGGTAAGACTGTTTTTGAAGGGGACACAAAGTGTGTGGGGTCTCCTGTTGCTTTTGCAGCCTCAATTGGCTGCAAGAGTGGCCAGGATACTTTTAGGCGGCAGCTGGAGGTTCCGAGGACCAAGTGCTGGTAGGAGGAGGAGCTTTCCCCCACGGGGGAATAAGACCACCCCAAAATAAGGCCAAGGGCTTATATTGGGGTTCGAAGAAACAGGGTATTAGTAAAAGGTATGTAAAAAAATCCTAACAATGTAAACATTGATTTTGACCTTATGACTTGTTTTTGACAAAGAAAGAAGTAAGGAAGCAGTATAGATAAAACTGAAATAGATTATGAAAATTATTAAATTATTAAAATGTCATGATTTCCCTTAAGACCTTTCCAATGAGTCTTGTTTTCTCACTTAAATTATAAATATGGAAATCTGCAATGCCATTTACTACCTCTTTTTTTAAAAATGCATTTTCATCTGTGGCTCACTAAATGGATTATATTGGCTAATCTTTAATGAGATTAAAGTAATGGGTTAATACTGGGTTGCTAAGACTTGGGGGTACAGTCCTATCTGTATATGACAATTGAGGTCCATTGAATTAGTAAAAAATATGCTGAGAACTGAAATACTTTTTAGTTTCATTAATACAAAATGGGAAAAGCCCTTCGCACTTTGGGGGCAATATCTGATAGAATATAAGTATCAAACTTAATGTAATTTCTAAAAGCTAAACTGTTGGCTGTGAATAAAATTTTACAGAATGAAAATGTACATCGGTCTGTTAAGCCACAAATTCTCTCAGTGTTTGGAGACATTGCTCTTGCAATTGGAGGAGAATTTAAAAAATACTTAGACGTTGTACTAAATACTCTACAGCAAGCTTCTCAAGCCCATGTTGATAAGGTAAACAATCTTTTGGATCAAATATCTATGGAAATTCTCAATCATCCAGGTCATGGTTGTCTTTTGTTTTCTTTTTCTTTATATTCAAAAAGCAACTGGACTTTCTTGGGTTTTTTTCCTTTGAAAATGCTTCACTTCTCATCCAAGAAGCTTATTCAGTTCTACCTAATTGAATGGGGAATGGAAGGATTTATATTTTTTGCAGTCATCCAGTCATACACCCGAAGAGTTGTTGTGGCCACTTGTGGGTTTATCTGTATCCACAGAATCATTTAAAGCAGAGTATAAACGGGTATGGAACCTTCTTAGGACTACTGAAAGGACTGTGTTGTAAGCAGGAGATAGGTATCCCTCCCCCTCTTTTGAGAGGGAAGGGGGAAAAGCACCTTTGGAGTAATATTTGTGTCCTATATGTTTGAGATAGATGATGGACAGGCAGAGGGAGGACAGTAATCCCAAGGTAACTCTTATGTTTGTTCTTAGTCTGATTATGACATGGTAGAGTACCTGAATGAATTGCGGGAAACCTGTCTGGAAGCATATACAGGCATTGTTCAAGGTCTGAAAGGAGATCAAGAGAATGTACATCGTAAGTCCTTTTTTAAAATTTCCTTGAGTACTACAGATACAAAACTTTGTGGAGGAGGTTCAATTTCTGCCAATGTTTAACTCCTCTTAATAATAATGGGAAATTGTCAGTGCAAGGCTTCATATTTTGCCTTGTTTTAAGATTGAGTTATTACCTTAGAAAACATGGTTGCATTCTTTATTGCTCCTTGTATGAGGTTTCAGGGTGTTTTGGTGGCATTTAACTATATTTTTACAACTGGTGCCCTAGTTACCAGATGGCCTTTGTTTGCATCTATATTTTTATTAAAAAAACCCAAATCTTTTCTGAAATAAAACATGTACATACACAGCTGTTACTTTTAGTTTAGGTTTCATTTAGAAGTCTGAGTTCATCCTTTAATGTTTCCTGTTTAAGAATACATTTTAGGAATAGTTTGATGTGTACCTAGCCCATTCTAAGAAATCAGAAGTTTTCAGAATAATAAATGGGATATTACAGGGTGAACAAGAGTTGTGAGATTTGTAGAGGTTAATATCTTTGAGTTTTTTCCTCTTTCTCTTCAATTTACTTTAAAATGGCATACAATACACAATTTTAGACAGTTACTTTTGGAATAGGGTATGTCAGGTTTTTAAAAATTAAAAGGTTCCTTTCCTCAACTGTTAACTTGCATTAAAATCAATTGACATAAGATAAGGAGTTGTGAATGTGAAATAGATAATGTTAGAGGCAAAAGAAACATGTTTTCTAACCAAACCCCAGTGCTATATTCCTATACCCCACAAATTTATGAATGTCATCTTTTCTAGTGCACTAACCAATAAATGTTAGTGAAAATATTCTATGTGGTTAAAAGCTTTTGAGTTTTCAGTCACAAAGCTGTATCTCCCTTGTCTCTCAAGTACTTCTTATGTAAGACATATATCAATTTTTATATGAGCACTAAAACAGTTTTAAGTTAGCAGGTAGAAGGAAGGTATGAAAGCAATGTCAGAGAAAAGAATGTAATTTTTGTAGGATACAGGTTAAGTCTATCTGTTGAACAGAATTTTAAACCTTCCAGAATTGTTGTTATTGATAGGAAGAAATAATTAAGCCCATAATATAACACTATAACACTAAATTATGCTTCCTTTTCAGCGGATGTGATGCTGGTGCAGCCTAGAGTAGAATTCATCTTGTCTTTCATTGACCACATTGCTACAGATGAAGATCATAGTGATGGAGTTGTAGCCTGTGCAGCAGGACTGATAGGGTAAATGCTGAAGATTTATGATGTATTGTGTCACAGTCTCGCCTCTTATGAAGATGATATGCTTTACCAAGAGCTTTTTTAACCTTATCAAACCTCTAACACTATTTAATATTGGCCCACTATCAAAATTTAAATCTGTTAAATAGCCATAACACTACTCTGTTAAATTCTTTTTGTCTTGTTTAATAATGGGACTGTGATTTGTAACTAAGTGATACAGTTGTAAAGTGAGGCATGTGACTGCTGCTTAGAAACAGTTCTAGCATCCCCTCATAGTTAAATCACTAGTCATTAAGTGAATCACTATGGGTATATTAAGTGAGGAGTTAATTTGACCATGACTTGCAGTTTCCTGCCAGCTTCTCTATTGACTTTGCTTCTGGGAAATCAACAGGAAAGTTAGTAAATCATGTTGACATTACCACAGGATACCGTGATGTTTGGAAATCCAAGCCATTGAGCAACCAGATCATAATCACGCTATCATGGGGCACTGTGACAGCCAGAATTTTGAGAACTGATAATACCTACCACTGATTCAGCGCTATTGTAAGTTTGAATAGTCGCTGAACAAGTGATTTCAATCAAGGCCCTCCTGCACTTATTTATTCAATTAATTTATATGCTGTACATATCAGAGATATAAAACTGGTGGCTCACAACATATGAAACCAATAAAAACAATATCATTGTTATGAGATTCATATGCTATAGATTCTATAATGTATGTCAGATGTATGTATGTCAAATACAAAGCAGTGGCAGTGCTCCAGTCACCCTGGTTTCCCACCCTCATGCTCAGGAAAACATCTAGCTTTTCAGTGCTTTGCCAAAAGGCTTGCAAGGTTACCACAAATCTAATCTTGGGGGAGCAGTGTTGTTCAGAGTTCATGTGCTGAACAAGACCTACATTCTAGGCCCCATTAGATGCATTATTTAATTCATGAGACTCAGAGTGAGTTCTTCCTATCAAGTCTACTTGGATGAGCAGTCCTTCAAATAACCCAGCCCCATGCCATGAGGTGATAATCAGCATCTTGAATTCCACATAGAAGCCAATATAGCTGGCTAGTGGCCTTGAAGAACAAAGCAGGTAGGCAAACAAGCAGATGAGCTACTTCATTGTAAAGCTACATTGACAGAATCTGAAAGTACATTACTTACTACCACCCCAATCTCCTTTACAACCCAAGAAACCAGGGAGGAGCCCTACTCGTGAGCATCTTGCCCTGCCTACTATCCTGCTGCAGGCTATGCCTTTTTTGTCTTACCATTCCCTTGCCTGAGTCTCTGGGGTAATTGAGCATACATTCTGGATCAGTTGCAACTTCCAGAGGGTGTTCAAGGAAATCCCCAAATAAAGTACATTGCATTGCAGTAATTTACTTTGTGGATGGAAATAATCTTTGATTTATTATCACAATGGATCCAGAACTTTGGTCACAGATTGAGGCACCATTGAGACCAGATATGGTATTACTACTGTTTTTACACAGTCATAAAGCAAATCTCTGCAGTTTTTAAGCAAACTGCATGGTAATTAAGCAAATCCAGCATACTCAATAGGTACTTTCTGCTGGGAAATAGCAAAAAAATGCAAATTGTGATCAGCAGGTTCCTGCAACTACTTGTAAATGTGAGCTGATTGCCAAGCATCTGAAATGTGACTGCAGGGTGGGTGGAATGAGCAGCATTCATAATTTGAAAGAGTCAAGAAACTTTGAACTACCCACAACACATACTACGAGTTTCTCTATATTTGTTTTTTACAGGGATTTGTGCACAGCATTTGGGAAAGATGTCCTCAAGATGGTAGAAGCTAGGCCCATGATACATGAACTACTAACTGAAGGAAGGAGATCAACAGACGACCAAAACAAAAACCCTTTCTACCTGGGCCACTAAAGAGTTGAGAAAATTGAAGAATCAGGCTTGGTGAGAAGGCTCCAACTTTCTTGTTCTTTAAAGCAAACTGAGCTATTTAGTTTGTATTAGAAGTTCAGAGAACTAATGTAAAGTATATATATGCTAACTCCCACTGAACAAGCTTCAAAATGGTGCAAGAATTAGCATATGAATTGTCATCTCCATGGCCTTTGTCTTCAGTGTCCTCCAGTTCAAAAATTATTTTTAAAAGTTTTTAAATTCTTTTAAAAATTGCAAGAAATATGCAGAATATGACAAATTGAAGTTTTCTAATAGGGAGAAAAAAAACTAGTAATGAAGCAATCTTATTATTACTGAAGAAAATGCAAGTGCAAGTGTCTCTTTTTATATTACACCACATTGTCTTATTCTTCTTCACTTACAGATCTGTTACCATTGGGATGACACCTGAGACCCCCACTGGAATTCTCCAATCTATTGAGGAAAAAAACCCAACCCGAAGTGAGGAGTGTGCACGGATGCTGAGTGTTTGGGAATGAGAGGATGAGTGAGTGAGAGGCTTAAACACACCACGGTGAAAATCCAGCCACGGCAAATGGCAGAACCGCTGTTAATGGAGCTAATACTGACTTGCGTAGCAACAAAACCTTGTCATCGCTTGCCTCCAGGAAGTAGAAAATGATTGAGTTCTATACTTCAGTGCAGTCTCTTCTGACAAGAGACAAGGACTAATTCTGTGTCTTTTGGCCAGTGAAGAGGAAGATTACTTAGTCTGGGAGAGAGAAAAGCTAGCTTCAGGTTCAATTTGAGTACTCAATAATAAGGTCTGGCTTTCGTTGCTAGAGAGGAGAAGGTGGGGTCCCCAGCCCATAACCTTTTAACCTCTTGGGAGGGAGGAGAGTTTTTAGCTGCACAACGCTGTCAGTGCACGAGAAAAATAGGAAGGGTGAAGAATTTTCTTTCAAGAATGAGTGTGTGTGAATGAGGCAGTATCTACATTCTCAATTGCAGTTCATGTTTCCCAAAAGAAACGCTGAAAAGATTAGCAGTTGCATTTCATAAACTAACAAGTTCAGTCTACTTGAAGTGGCAGAAAAGCAGGAGATTTGAAGGGGGAGGGGGGAAGAGAAGTTGCCCCGTGTAGGGCTTCTTTAGGGAATTCTAGCTGGGATGTTCAAAGCTCCCGTCGTGACACTTTTTTCACAATCTTGTTTATTAAAAAGCGCCTTTCCTTCATGAATTTTGTTCAACTGTGAATGTAGAAACCCAGGGTTGGGTGGGGTGGGAGGTGGGTAGAGTGTCCAGAAGACTCCCACATGTTAGTGGAGAGATTAGGATCAGTTTTTCCAAATGGGATGTGAAGCTTTGAAACAATATAACTTTGCTTTTAATTCGTAATAATAAAAACAACCAAAAGGGACAAAACCCCTTTCGGTGTGAACAAAATAGCCCGAACCACACATAATTGTGCCAAAGAATTTTTAAAAAGCCTAAATAAAGAAGAAACCTTTCAGGAAATATTTTGGATTGCAAAAATGAGATTGACATTCAATGTTCAAACAAAGAAAAAAAAAAGATAAAAGTACAATTTGGAAACCGCTTGGCCTATTTGTTCTCTTTATTTGGTTCTGATATGGGGTTAGTCTTGCTACACTTCAAAAAAGGAAAAAATTATATAAATATATATATATATATACTGACTTGAGCTTACACAGGATGGCACTTGTAAAAGGTTATATTTTTCCACTGCAGTTGAAGATTAATAAAAAATGGTGTCAAACATTCCCCTAATAACTATTTTTTCTATTACTCTTTCCAGTAGTAGGAAATCCTCTTTTCACTCCCAAAAGCAATTCAGCTGTATGCTATCTATACTATATCAGTTAAAAACCTGTAGTTTCAAATATTTTTAAAAAATATTCTGTTGTGTTATAACAAATGAACAGAGACAACTGTTCTAGATATTAAGAATTCATAAAAGCAGAGAGAATGAGACACACCAGCTTCTATCTATGCAGCTATTGATGCTTAGGGGCTTTTAAAAGATGGGTGCTTTTCATGCTTGCCTTGTAAAATAGAGAATCTAATCCTTTCAACAAGCATTAAATTTTTTTTTTTTTAAAAAAAACCCTCACTTCCCTGTACTTTCTCAGGCTCATCATGGGATTCTCTTTGGTTGCCCATCATTGGAAAGCAGACAAGCCAGTTTCTTACACAGGGTATCTGATGTTGTGCCTTTCAGTGCCAGGTTCAGAATTGTAGCCCCAAGTGCCGATTTCTTGAACCAGTGTACAAAACAAAAACAAAATATAAGACCAAGTAGTTAAGCAGAAAGTTCCAGCATGTGTCTGAAAGAGGGGCTTTTATGAACTTGGGTCCACCTTTTTCTTAATGCCTTTTTTTCTTTGGGATAGAGTTTTCTTTGAAAGATGCCCACAAAACGAAAGCCATTCCTAAACTGGGGAAGGGGTGCGTGAAGGGAAATTCTCATCATTCCTCAGTGCTACTGAACTCTGTCCAGTGTTGGCTATCTAGCTGTAGGCTGCAGGCAAATAAAGTACACTGAGTTAGTAGTGGAAACCAAAAATGTGTGTCTTACTTTTTTTTTCCTCTTGGCATTCAGTGCTTATTTCTGAAAATGGTGAAGATCTATACTGAAGCAAACTTCTGTTTTTAATTTTTGCCTGAGCTTATGCATCAACCTGCATGTATTCACTGTATATTTGGAAAGGGGGAGAGTACCCTGTACCTATGCTTCAAGGAGGACTCTGATAAATGAATATTTTATTATGTCTCCTAATTACCATGTCAAATTTGTACAGTTATACATGAACAAATTGTTCCTACATTTGGAGGAAGGTACATGGCATCTCTGAGAAGCTTTAGAACTAATGGAATGTATTTTGGAGCATACTATTGTGGCCCTTACTGTGTGACTTACTTTAGTATGGGTAGAAAGTTTGAAGTTTTTAGAATCAGGGAAATACTCCTATAATCTGTCCACGATTTGCCATCAAATTGAAATTGTTGAAAAAGTGGAAGGAGAAAACCGTAAATATACAGAGAAATATTACTTGAATATAATTTCAAATGTTACATGTTTTGCCCTTATTTTTTGAAGTGTGGCCTTTAGCCAGAATTTACTTGTTCCTAGTGAAATAGGAATGTATTCCAGATAATCTTGGATGGCATTTTGCGTATCATCTAAAATACTTATTGTGAAGCCAATTAGCTGTGAATTATGGTCTGTCAGATGCTTTGAAATTACTCCTTATGAATGCATCTGACTCATAAGTCACATGTTGAATTTGTCTCAACATCTGTGAGGTATAACCATATGCCTACTTTCAAATTCTATATTGTCAGAAACTTTCAAAGATGTGAATTTCCAGATGTGTTGCTATTTAATAAAGAGTGTTGGAAGGAGAAAAGGAAAACTATACTTGGGAAGAATTTAAATTTAGCTGTTCTGTGTTCTGCAATTTGTGGAACATAAATTATTTTCTCAGCAAGTTTCCAAAGTGGCATTCAGTTAAAAAAAAAAAACAATTCAAATTGCCACCAGATACCAGACTATATATTAAAATCACCTTGTAGTCACAAAACTTCCATAACCTGTCAGAAAAGATTTGCAAACTAACACACAAATGGACTGAAACCTATATCTTGAGGATCTTGACACAAACCACTGTGTCACATTAGCTCTCAATAGGGTCCTCCAGCATGCCTAATTGTAAATTCAACTTTTTTTTGCAGCTACTCAGATTATAAATAGAATTATTTTATGGAATTAACTATTCAGTTATTAATTTGTTCCCTATTCATTAAATTTATATGCTGCCCATTTCATTATTCAAAGCAACTCACAGCAAGTTACAGTAAAAGCACAAATACAGTGGTACTTTGGTATTCAACTGCTTCAAAATTCATCAAATTCAGTACTCGATGTATTTTGAAGCAAAAATGTCCTGGTACTCGATGCACAAGGTAGAACTTCCTGGCATTGGCTGCCTCATGATTTGTTTCTCCTTCCAGCTAAAATAAAGGGTCATGTGGTAAGTCATGTGATTTATTCACTATTCAACTTTAGTACCTATCATACCTCCAGGAACAAATCCTGGACAAATCTGAAGTACTACTGTATAAAAAACATTAACAAGAATTAAATTAGGAACTAAGTACTGTTAAAGTTCTGTATACTTTCAAATTAATTTAGGAAAGTTTCCTTGTGATGCATTCTCAAAATGTAAGATAACATTAAGGAGAAAAAAATCCATCCTGTTTGTCAAATTATAAAATTGGTTGTAACAATGTAGCAATTATATAATATTGCATTAAAATATCTGACGTTCAAAAATTTGCTTCCAAACTGGTTAAAGTGTTATACTGAATAACCCAAGCATGAGAGCATCATAAAAATTTATGCAATTCAGTTTTATTTTTAAAAATAATGTTTCCTTTCAGCAGATAATTTATAGCTTATTTTTAAAAATAAACCAGTTTATTATTAGGCCTGTTATCTCTTCTCTGGTAGCCTGCAGTCACTTTATGATGTTAATGTTTTCAACTTCTTTCTTTGCAACTTCATGAATTTTTATGCCTATGCATTCTGCTTCTTGTAAAATTCATTCTTCCATTCTCATGCAGTGCATTTTAAAGATTATATGACTGCATAGTGAATGAGATTGCCACAATTTGTTTTGATTACAGGTTTTGGGGCAAAGATACAAAAAATACCAAAAATGATGCAGACCAAATAAGCCATTTGGTTTGCATTACTTTTTTCAGGCTTCCATTACCATCTGAAAAAACTTCTTGAAACTGTTGGAGAAGGTCTCAGCAGTGAGCAAATCAAAATATGATTGCTTCTGTTTTAGAAGTAGAAAGGAGGCATCTTTGAAAGAAATGTTTGTTTAACCTTTTGTAAAACAAACTCATTTGGAAATTTACACAGAAATGGCAGCAATATCATTGCAGGAATTAGTATGAAACCAGTAGTTAATGTGAGCATTTTAAATAATATACGGACAATATGCATGAGCAGACCGAGAAGGTCTGCTTTAGCCTTTAGAAAGTGAGAAGGCAGTGAGGCAAGATTTTAAAATACCAGTTTGTTTGAAAGGGTAGTGACTAAGATTACAAAGATTTTATTTATTGAGGCTTATCCCATGAATATTTTTTTTATAAAAAAAATCCATCGTTCCTTTCAGATCAAATGACACATTTGATCACCCATACTTAACATTCTTGTGAATAAACCCATTGAAAGCAATATTTTCAGGAGCTGTGTTTGAGTTGTGATTAAATCTGAACCAAGTTTGAAATTTAATATTTGGATGTGAATTATCCATCATTTCAAACTATGCCAGTTTTCAACCAGAAGTGCAACATGAACCATCCCCATATGGATGACATCATAGGATGCTAAACAATGAGTTGTATCAGGAGAGAAAGGTCAAGTTCACATGTGAAAGTTCAATTAAACTAATGTCTGCACAATTTTAATGAATGATTCTCACCTGCTTGAGGTTAGATAAAAGGTCAAGAGAATTCAAAGAAAGTTAAATTTAGTTTGTGGCTATGTAGAGATTCTAGGCTGATCGTTCTTTAACTTCCACCCCCAGGTTCTGCCATTCCTGTAAGTAGTTTTGTTGAAGCTGTAGGCTGAATAATTTGTGACATTAAACCATAAATTTTTACTTATTGTGATTGCTGGGTTCACATGACAAAACTCCGCCAAAGCAGTTCAGAATGATAACTAAATAATGTGTGCATGTTTGTCACCGAATGGCACTGTTAGAGGATCCATGTTCAGTCCACAGGACATCCAAAATCTAATGTGACGAATAAGTCAATAAAATAGTACTCAAATTCTTTAAAAAGCTTCATCAGTCTTCCATTGCGAATTTGAAACCTGATAAAAATTAAAATTGGCTCCCTGTGTACTCATTTTGTGTTAGAATATTTTTAACATTAGAATATAATTAACAATAGAACAGTATCCATAAAAATGGACAATTAACACATTTTTTTTATCAGAATGAAGCAGTATTGGGTCCAAAGCCAATCAAGTTGAGATTTTACAAGCTTCTCAAGTTTCTTAGTACTGATTTCAAGTTCAGTCTTCTCTAACCAGGATCCTCTTCATATCTGGATTTTCTAATCAACATGGCCATTGGTGATAATTCTGATAGTCCACACATCTAGATCATATCCAGTTAATAGTAATGACATGATTGTATGCAGGATTTTAAAAAAACTACAGAAGACACGGATGGATATGGTCATCATTCTTCCCCATCTTGTGGCTGTCAGAGAACCTCCAAATCATAACTAGCAAATGCAGAAGTAAAGTGGCCAATTTTCAATGATACTGTTTGTAATCTAAAATGAGTTTTGAAAAAGAATTAGACCTGCCATCAATGTAAACTGGGAAACCATCATTGTAAAGCTAGCTTTTCAATAACCAGATATTGGGATGTGTTGGTATCCATTCACAGAAGAGTAGCTGATAACTCTGACATACTAGAAAGAGGAAAACAAGTGACAGAAAAGGAAAGTGGCACAAATATTGCCAAAAGGTGTCAGGCTGTCCAACATCAAAACAAAATGTCCAAAATCCAAAACAAAATTCAGATTTACTCATCTGAATATACTGATGTGAATTATGCTAGTTTCATCACAAAAACATTAAAGAACAAACAGTTTCACTCATGAGCTGAAAACAACGACAATTGCATGGGAGGTGAACAACCTTGTGGTCTGCAGTACAAACACCCATTTCTCTCTTCGAACTTCAACTCTCCATCCTTATAATATCACCATATCAAAAATTGCCTTCAAAACACTAAACATGGGATGGAAACCAAAAAGCAAAACAAAAAAAATCCAGTTCTAGGTCACAGGAACGAGGCATATGAAATTGGATTATGCTAAGCTCTACAGGTTATTCTCCCTGCTTAAAGCACTATATGAACTGATCTCAGATTTGGTTAAGGCACTAGGCTATTTTTTAGTTTAATCTTAATATCCTTAACTGAGTTTTAAAATCCAAGAAAAATGGTCCAAAGCTTACCTTGGTACTTGGGGGGCGGGGAGGGGGATAAACAGTAAAATTAAAAGCATATATTTATAACATTTAAAACTAGAATGGCATCCACATATACTTAATATTACATAGCAAGGCAAATTATAAGCATTTAGAGTGTATGGCTTTTGAAGTGGGGGATTGCAAAGAGAAAACTAAATTAGTTGAAGTACAAGAGTTAAGGCACTAGTGAGAAACTGGGAGACTGAATTCAGGTCCAGCCTTATCAATGAGTGGGTGCAGTGGGTGACTAAGCCAGTTACACTCCACTTAACCCACTTCACAGGGTGGTTATTGTGGGGAAAATGGAAGATGTGTTGGATATGTTTGATGCCTTGAATTATTTGTAAAAATAAAACCAGAAGATGATAGAAAAAAGATAATATTTTAATATATTTTAGTTATTTTTCTTTTGTATTCTTTATTAACAATGATAATTTTGGCATTTATCTCAGATATTCACATTTTTTTCTGAAGTTAAAATAATTAAATGTACTTGTTTTTTTATGGTTAGTATGCAATCTCAATAATTCTTTTGTCCAGTTACTGATACCAGTATATTTTTGAATCGACTTTTTTCCTTTTTCCTTTTAAAAATTATCAATAGATCAAAAAGAAGGAGGGGTTAATACTCATAACAGCTGAAAATCTACATGCTTGAGTAGAATGTAATATAAAATATTTCTGCCACATATAGGCTAAAGCAGGATGGATAGGTTAGATCTTTCTCTACTATCTCAGTTGAACAGGGACACATCTATAAACATGTCCATTTCTAATTTGTTGATAAATGGCTGTTCATCTTTCTAACTTCAGTTCTGTTTTTCTTCTGAGTCACTTGTGTATTGTCACATAATAAAATTAGGCTGGCTGGGGAAACATGGAAAGAGATTGAATATGTAAATTTAATTTGCCATTCAGCAATCCATCCATCCTACTTCTAGTCATTCATTTTAGCCCCAGAGCTGATGGCATGTCTCAGTCTGAATGTCAAAATATTCTATAATAAACAAGGAAAGAAAAGATCCTTGTGAAAATAATGCCTGCCCTTTTGTCTTCTTGCTCCTTCTAAGTTCTTATCCCTCCCCATTTCTGTAAAGGCAGTTTAATTCTACAGTATGATTTTTTTTAAAATCTCCACACATCTTTGTTATTTAGCATGAGGGGGAAAAAAAGATTGGTTTAAAAATGCAAATGCCATGTAAAGTAGAGTAGGTCCTGTGATTATTTAAAGAAAAGCAGTCCTATGGAAACCAGCCATTGTCCAAAGAAAGACTGTCCAGGTTTGGTTGAAGTAGCTTCTAAAGATTCTTGGACATCATCAGGCTATGCAACCAGCCCAGAGATTACCAGAATTCCAACATCCTTTCCCTCTTACTATGTTGACGTTCACATTTTGAATTTGCATTTCATCTGAGTACAGCACTTTATTACCTAGAGCCAATACAGAAAATCTATAGGTTTAAATTACAGGCTAAATTTGCATATCCATTTACAAATCAATAAATACAAAACAAAGGACATACAGTAACTGTATCAAACTAGCAACTTCTGATCTGTAGGCCAGTTCCCTTTAACCAATGGTAAAAAGATTCAGATTTCCTGCAAGACTTCGTCATCAGGAGGTACCAGATTTCATATAACATTTTGTTTTGCTTGAAAAATCCCTCCATCTTCAGAACTTCTACCTTTTAACCTTTACTTTGTGCATATAATGTGGGAATATAAAGGTGCAGCCTAGAGGCCTACTATATAATAAGCATACAGTGCGATTGGTTTGATTTTGACAGCATGTTATGTGAACTAAGACAGTTTGGCTTTTAAGTCATGCTTACTGGCTAGCTTTATGGGTGCAGTTAATCATTAATGTTTATCAAAATATTTTTTACATGATGTGGATTCCAAGAATGTGGATTCATTCTTGGATTCCAACTGATATTTTGCAAATTATATTTTTTTTTTTTTTTTTTTGCAAAGCAGTATTCTAAATTGGTTGTGCCTGTAGCACAGAGTTTGAATTGCTTGCATAAACATGTCTAATAATTTCTTATATACAATCCTTTTGTATAAATCAGTGCTTCCCAAACTTTTTTCTTCATTACCCAAAGCCACATCAAAAATCCTCTACTCAATGTAAGTAAAACACTTCAAGTCAATTTAAATGTCCATATTGTGATTGGATAATGGGTTGTGTTACCCAAAGAAAAATCACTTTTATCCAATTTTGGATAATTCACTCAGGTTTGGGAAGCACTGTTGTAAGTAATCTCTACTGCATTCTGATACAGAGAATTGATGCTAAGGTGCTGATATCATGCTGTCTTTTGGCTCAAGAGTAAATAAATTGGTCCTCAGAATGTATCTTTACATCATCTGATGTTTCTGTGTTGCAGAGCTCTTAATCTTTACCAGCAAAACAGTAGTTATGAATACAAACTACATAATGAGCTGAGCTTAGTTGAGTAATGAATTCATTGGTTAGTTTGAGAGAAGTTCTCTCCGTTTCATTTTGTTTTCTGGAGTATGAAGATACTAGATCTTTTTTTTTAACAAGCTTATAAATATTTCTGTTCATAAATCAAATACGTTTTAATATACTGTTAGCTATTTACCTATGCAACATAGTTTTTATGGCTGTGTGTTATAAACACATATTTTGCAATGATTCTAAGGACAATGAGCAGCTTGTGTAAAAGTTTTTGCTGCAATTCTGCAACATTGTTTAGATTTTACTTGCCTCTTTGATCCTATCCTGACCAATATACCCTCTTTGTAAAAAGATTAAAAGATCTGATGTTGTAACTTCTGCCTTAAAGGTACTTTATGGTCAGTAGACTGGCATAAAAAGCAACTTACAGCATAAGCAGGAGAATGCTTTTGGGTAACCAAGACGGGGGCACATACTAAGGGAACTTTAACATTTTGGAGTCTTGAAATCTTAGCTACATTGAAATTGTGGGAGGAAAGAAAGTGCTTTGTATGTGTATCTGTATGTGTTCATAGATCTAGTTAGACATGTGTATATGTATGCTCTCTCCTAAACTGTCTGGCGTTGCAAGCAGATTTCAGGACTTTCTTCTGTCATGGATTTATATAAAACTATCACTTTAAAATGTCTACCAAAGGGAATAGACAAATTTAGCTAAACGGGTGGAATGGTTGCTAAAGAAGATAAAGATGTCATCCTGATGAATCTGGCATCTTCCTTGAGCCTTATGTACTGTTCGCCTGCTTCACTGTCTTTGCTGCAATTCCTGTGGGATTTCCATTGAGGCTGGATCAAATTTCAATGCTATCTTCTGATACAAATAGCTGTACTTGCATAGCCATTCCTGATATTTTTCTGAATTTGCACAACATGCTAAAATAACTTCAGCGCTGTGGTTGACTTGTTTGTGGCTTGCCAGTGCAATTATTTGAAGGTTTAATATGCAATATGAACTCAGACAGTTAGATAAATTCAATTCACTATGGTACAGAGGAGAAAAGGGGGAATTCTGCTTCTACGTGGCATACCACTTCTGAAACTGTACTTATCAAGTCCTATGAAAATTACTTGGTTTTTAGCAAAAAAAATAAATTAACAATTGTGTATCTTAATGCTGTCTTGCATCTTTTACAATAGATTATAGTTCTGCCAAGCTTATATTTAAGATACACATTACCATTCCATTAAAAATATATAAAGTGTTCCCAAGAGTGACATTATGTCATACTGTATTTCTAAAAGGTCTTAGATGCTTTTCAGTTACTTTGAAAATTAATATTCTGATAATTAACCCCCTGGATATTTGAGGTGTGAATTATTTTTATATTTAACATAAAACTTTAATAATGGCATTCCATTTTCTTTTCTTTTAATCTATGCTGAGAGATAGATTTTTATATGGCCCTGCTATAGATCCAGGGAACCACACAATTGGGCCAATATCAGAGGTTCTGACAAACTAGGAATAAAGATGGAACTGAAAAACTCCAGTTGCTAAAAATTTTGAAGAAACAAGATCAAAAACTGTAAGATCTTAGTACCTGTACAAATAATAAGCCTGGGGGAGGGGAATTCATGCTTAATGTCCAGCGTATTAGTATTGCTTAAAGATTGGACAGATGGACTGCAGTGACTCTGGGAGTTAGAGAAATTAAAGAAAAACTATTTCTTTCCTAGACTGATTTCTTGAAACTGCCTTAAAAACTGTTAAAACACAGTTTATAACTACATAACAGGTAGCAGACCTCCAAGAAATTGTGAGATTATCCCAACCCAGTGGTGGCTAACCTTTTTGGGATCCTGTGCCAATAATTGCTTGCGTGCTTGTCTGCTTGTCCTCGCATGCCATCACCTAGAAGGCAATATGTACAGCACCCCCCCCATGCCTCCTGCACATGCGCGTGGAACCTGCGCAACCCATGCTGCACGCTTCTGCGCATGTGCATGCAATCCGTGTGACCCCGCTACGTTCTTCTGCACATGCGTGTCTCCTGCATGCCGCCATGACCCCGCACATGCACGCCAGATACCTCACTATCAGCTGTTGGGCAGGCAGTGCGCACGCATGCGCAGTAGACCTTTTCTGGATGAGTGCTTGCGTGCCAGCAGTTATGGCTCTGCATGCCACTTCCAGCACGTGTGCCATAGGTTCACCGCCAAGGTCCCAGCCTGACTAAATAAGGACTGAGTTTGTTACCCTAAGTGTTTTTGTTTTACTGTATTGTGGGAAACCAGATGATTTTGAACTATTCAGTATATTATATTTGTAAAAATCATGTATGGTTATGTGAATCCGGACTTTTTTTCTTTTTTGTTTTGTTTTGTTATGCTTTACCAAATAGTCAAGTCTTTCCACTGTCACATGTTGTATGTAAATTGGCCACTTTCAGATGGGTGAACTTTTAACTCCTACAATGGATTGCAACTATCATATTGGCTATGAAATGTTGGGAATTGAAGTCCACCCATCTTAAAAGATTGAGAAATACTGGATAGATAAAAGAGTTTGGAAACCTGGTTTATTTGAATAAAGGAAAAATAATATCTAATTGTTTGTCTTGACTTTATTTCTGATTTGTGAGGAAAATATCAAGTTAAGGATCCCAATGTGGCAAAAATATGGCATTTTCCAGATTTTGTCTGATTGTTTCTCAGGAGCATCTGTACTTCAGTTTAATTCACTTTCCCAATTTAATCATGTTCAAGGTAGATTAGGAAGAAAGATTATGAGTTGTGCAAAGGGTCACATTTGACACAGGATAGTTCTACAACTATTCATTCTACATTCTACAGTTTCAGCAAAATTGTAATGGTGAAACCAGAAAAAAAAATGTTATTGTAAATATGTGTCATTTCCACCATCTTTGCAGAGATGTTTGCAGAAAAAGTCTTGTTTTACACTGTGAAATTACTTACTATAGTAATGAAGTCAAGAATGTGCCTCAATTTTCTCATGTGAATAAAGGGGAAAAAAAACACATTACACCATTCCTAGATGATGATTTTCCAGAGTTGATGTGAATATTTGATAAACCAATCTTTTTGCTGTTTGAGAAATACAGTAGAATAGAATTCTTTATTGACCAAGTGTGATTGGACACACAAGGAACTGTCTTAATGCAAAGGCTTTCAGTGTACATAAAAGAAAAAATACATTCAAATATAAATTTAAGTGAATCTGGCTTCCCCATTAATTTTGCTTGTCAGAAAGTCGTAAAAGGTGATCAGGTTGCCAAGTGTGTGAATTTTGATCATGCGACCAACAAGGATGCTGCAACAGGTGTAAGTGTGAAAATGATCGTGTCATTTTTTTCAGTGCCATTGGAACTTTTAAACAGTCACTAAATGAATGGTTGTAAGTTGAGGACTACTTATACACAGTTTTAATTATTGTTGTCATGTAGATAATTTTGTAGCATAGATGGTTTTGTACATTTCAGAAGCTTAAATAAAGAAGATGCATTTATGGTCTGCAAAATAACCATATGCTTTTGAAGACATATATTATGCCTGATAAAATGATTATGCATTGAGCTGTGAGGATCTTCATGTTACGTTATATCAAATAAAGTGTACAATATTTTTGTGACATAATTTGTAGATATCCTCTATGAATATTTTCTGTAATTCAAAGGTAGTGTCAGTTTTAAACATGATACATGGCAATGAAAATTAAGAATTGTCCATGTTGCATGTATTTAAATGAGGCAATTGGGCTTTGTGATGTAACTTATTTTCATTTTTAAAAGCCTTTTCTGATCTTGTCAGGTATAGGTCCCAAGAATTATTTCGCATCTGAAGTCTTATTGTGAATTCAAATCATGTTAATCAACTCATTGCTTTTGCATTTCCACCTCTCCAATCACAATATACACTGCTCAAAAAAAATAAAGGGAACACAAAAATAAGACATCGTAGATCTGAATGAATGAAATATTCTTATTAAATATTATTTCATTAATAAGAATGAAATATTCTTATTAGATATTCTTATTAAAATTCTTATTAAATATTCTTATTAAAAACAATTACATAGTTGAATGTGCTAACAACAAAATCACACAAAAATTATCAATGGAAATCAAATTTAGCAACCCATGGAGGTCTGGATTTGGAATTACACTCAAAATTAAAGTGGAAAAAAACACTACAGGCTGATCCAACTTTGATGTAATGTCCTGAAAACAAGTCAAAATGAGGCTCAGTAGTGTGTGTGGCCTCCACGTGCCTGTATGACCTCCCTACAATGCCTGGGCATGCTCCTGATGAGGTGGTGGATGGTCTCCTGAAGGATCTCCCACACCTGGACTAAAGCATTCCCCAACTCCTGGACAGTCTGTGGTGCAATGTGGCATTGGTGGATGGAGCGAGAGGTCTGGGGAATGGGTGGGCCAGTCCATAGCATCAATGCCTTCGTCTTGCAGGAACTGCTGACACATTCCAGCCACATGAGGTCTAGCATTGTCTTACATTAGGAGGAACCCAGGGCCAACTGCACCAGCATATGGTCTCATCTCGGTACCTAATGGCAGTCAGGCTACCTCTGGCGAGCACATGGAGGGCTGTGCGGCCCCCTAAAGAAATGCCACCCCACACCATTACTGACTCACTGCCAAACCGATCATGCTGGAGGATGTTGCAGGCAGCAGAACGTTCTCCACGGCGTCTCCAGATCCTGTCACGTCTGTCACATGTGCTCAGTGTGAACCTGCTTTCATCTGTGAAGAGCACAGGGCACCCGTGGCAAATTTGCCAATCTTGGTGTTCTCTGGAAAACACCAAACGTCCTGCACGATGTTAGGCTGTAAGCACACCCCCCACCTGTGGACGTAGGGCCCTCATACCACCCTCATGGAATCTGTTTCTGACCGTTTGAGCAGCCACATGCACAGTTGTGGCCCGCTGGAGGTCATTTTGCAGGCCTCTGGCAGTGCTTCTCTTGTCTCTCTTTGCACAAAGGCAGAGGTAGCGGTCCTGATGCTGGGTTGTTGTCCTATGGCCTCCTCCACGTCTCCTGATGTACTGGCCTGTCTCCTGGTAGCGCCTCCATGCTCTGGACACTACGCTGACAGACACAGCAAACCTTCTTGCCACAGCTCGCATTGATGTGCCATCCTGGATGAGCTGCACTACCTGAGCCACTTGTGTGGGTTGTAGACTCCGTCTCATGCTACCACTAGAGTGAAAGCACCACCAGCATTCAAAAGTGACCCAACCATCAGCCAGAAAGTATAGGAACTGAGAAGTGGTCTGTGGTCACCAGACCACTTTATTGGGGATGTCTCGCTAACTGCTTATGCTTTCCACCTGTTGTCTATTCCATTTGCACAACAGCATGTGAAATTGATTGTCAATCAGTGTTGCTACCTAAGTGGACAGTTTGATTTCACAGAAGGGTGATCGACTTGGAGTTACATTGTGTTGTTTAAGTGTTCCCTTTATTTTTTTGAGCAGTGTATATCCAACAATATCCAGCTTTGTGAGTAGAAAGTGGAAGTAAATGTATGGACAAGTTTTCAAGTAAAAACACTACTCTGGGTATGAAGGCATCAGAAAGTAGACTGTGATCCACAAAACCCTTGAGATAATTAGTCTAGTAAGTAAATCCTACTAAAGTAATCATTTGCTTGAAAAAAGACTTGAATATCCACGGAAGCTAGATCAGCATGCTTATGTGTGTGGTTTTTAAGAATTATCTGAAGAAAAGAAAACGTATTTGGATTTTTACCCTGATTAAAACTCTTGAGGCAACCTTTTTGGAAAGATTCTTAATGTTATGTAGTTCATGCTACGATCTGTTATATTTTAAGGGCAGGGGAAGGAAAAGTACTGTTTTTGAAGGTTCTCTTTAAAAAAAAAAACACCCATAGGTACTTCTTGCTCTGCGACTGTTTCCTGCGTGTGTGTGTGTGTGTGCGCGTGTTTCTGTGTACGCGCGCGTGTGTGTGTATGTTATCAGGAGCAGGAAATAGGAGCTGGAAGAGCGAGCGAGTACAGAGGCTATTCCAGGCTACCGAAGGAAGGCGGAGGCGGAAGGGGACCATTTTAAATCATTTTTTCCCCTGTAGCAATAGCGAAATCGCCCTTTCCCCTTAATTTTCGGCCACGGGGAGGTGTGGCAAAGCTGCCTTAGGCCACAAAAGGTGAAGCCACCACGTGGGATGCATTATGGTGTTGCCAGTCTGACGGCGGCACATTTTGTGGTGTTAGACTGGAGGAGGGGAAAAGGAGAGGGCCGCTGGAAACCGAAGAGGGATAAGAGCCCGAGGAAACAACAGCAAAAGAGGAAGAAAAGCACCGGAGAAGCTCCCCCCCCCCCTACCGCGCACCCATCTCCTGCAAGCACCTCCCCAAAACAGCCACTTCCATGGTCTACAGATGCTAAAGATGGATTTTCTTTGTCAAGCAAACTGGGAAGTGATGTAAGTCCAACCCCCATCTCCTAATCAGGATCAGCCGGGCGAACGGGGAGGGGGTTTCGTAACGGAGCAGGGGAATTTTTGAGGGGTCAGAGTGGTGCTGCCTCCCCGAGAATGCGCTCGCTTGGGCTGCTGCCGAGGATGATGCCGTTGCTCTCCCGGGAAAGGAACGGTCCATGATTCTTCCTAGGGGGTTGGGGGGACATCGCCGGGTAGCAAACTGTGCGCCCCGTAGCCTCGGCCCAGCGCCTCGAGTCTCCGGGGAAAGGGGGGGGTATGGGGGGATGATGCGCGATTGTTTAGGAGAGAAGCAAGCGCTTCCCCATGGTTATTTGTATCATTCCTCCTCCCTACCCCATCTATATTTCTGAACCCCATTATTCTCGCCCCTGGATTTCTTTCTTTTAGGATCAACTCCCCTCCCCCTGTCGTTTCTTCCTCCCCAAAAGCTAGAAGGCTAAAGCCCTCATCTAATATTTGTGTTGACTATCCCTTGCTAAATCAGTTCTCACCCCTTCCTCAATTTAATGTTACCCATTCAACTTTGCTTTCCATTTTATATCAGGTTGGGGCTCCTGTCTTCCACCCCCCTTTTCCCCAGAAGGGCCTGTGGTGTTCCATTTCTCCCCCCCATCTTATTGCTGACTAATCTAAATTAATATTGTGTTTTTCCCTCTCCCCAATTTGTAATTGCACATCTCTTCTCCATTAGACTGGGTTGTTCCTGTTAATTGCTTTCCTGATCCATAACCCCCCTTTTCCTTTCTATTTACCTTTCTAATCCTAGGACCTGTGTACCACTCTCCTAATCCAATTTTCCGTATTAAATTATGTCTAAAAAAGCTCAATAATTTGACAGCATCCAGGATTGGAAAGGTTGGAAATAAAGTAGGAGGGTAATCGGTAGGGATGGAGCACCCAACAAAGGGGCCAATGTCATTAAAGATATAATTGTTTTTTTTAATGGAAAACATAACTAAAATATCAGTGAGATGTATAATCTATTTTCTGGCCACTTTCCCCATTACTTGCCATACGGATGGTAGGGATTGTGCCTCTACATTCCCTACTGTATTTACTGCCCTTTCCATCTGCTGTTCCTTTACTTTCCCTGCATGCCATCTGGGCTTTGTGTTTTCTCCCCCCCACCACCACCACCTTTTCCTAGTTTGCCTGTCTTTTGTGAGCCTCCCTATATTTTTTAATGCAGACTGTACCCTCATTCTATCCCATACACAATTTTGGTCTGTATCTTGATACTTAATCTTGGATTTGTTCCCTGCCTAGACTTCTAATTAATCAAAGTCGGGATGTGAAACTAAGTAAGAACTCCAGATGAGTTGTGTTGAGTTCCATAATGGAAAAAAGGCAGAGCAGGAACATATTAAATAAGGAGTAAATCGACCTATATTGATCTTCTAGTTTGCAGTTAGGCTGCAATCCCATTAAATTCCAGGGGTGCTCTTCCCCCCCTCCCCCGATTCCACATCATGCAGCTAGAGGATGGATTGTTTGTTTGATTCCTCCCATTGCTGTCATAATACTTCCAGCAAGTTCCTTCTGCTTTTCCATTTGTTACATAACTTTTAAACCTATTCCCCATTCTACCTAATCAAATTCTACCTTATTAGGGTTCAGTCTTCAGACACTGATTCTGAAAAGATGCTGAGAATTTGCTGAGAGTTTTTGCTTGTCCTGAGGTATAAATGTGTGGCTTCCTTTCTATTTCATAACCCCAGAGGCATCTAATGCCCCTTATTTCATGGGTGGGAACTTGTAAGGAGGGACCAAGATGATGATGGGCGTTTGTTTTGAGTTCTTGCTCGTCTTTTTCCCTGAGCTTGATGTTGACTTTACTATGAGGCAATGGTAAAATTGTTGCCTCTGGAGGCCAACTTTAGATTTTGTGAATAGCAGAAGGTAAACAGCAAATCTCTAGGGCAGGGGTCTTTAACCATGGCAACTTTAAGACTTGTAGACTTCAACTCCCAGAGTTCCTCAGCCAGCAAAGGAACTCTGGGAGTTGAAGTCTACAAGTCTTAAAGTTGCCAAGGTTGGAGACCCCTGCTCTAGGATACAATCTGGTGGGACAGTCCCCTCTACAAGTTACGTTGATATGAATGGGGCACCTATTTAAGGCCATCTCGTGGTTCTGTTTTCAGTGTTGATTACTTCACACAATACTATGAGACATTCTTGCAATTTTGAATGCCCAAATAGGCACCATAGTTCGAGAAGTGATAAAACTGCATCCATGTACCTGACATTATGGAGCATTATGGAAATTACTTGGGTATGCCTTTCTCCAGTATGCCATCAATGGGATGAGTTTATGAAGGGTAGTTTTTTCTCTCACATTCTCCCTTTGTTTTGTTTTAGTTTTTCCTTTTAGTAATTCTTGGCCTTCTGTAGCTATCTATGGACACTAAATCTCTTTATTGTAGGTTTTTTAAATAGTAATCTTGTTAAATATTATAATTAAAAGGATAAAAACTAATACAAGAAAAAATAAGAACACAGTAAACAAGAAGAAAAAAACCATATAAACAAAAGACTTTCCCTTTATCACAACAAATATAAATAATTTTAGTAATTTATCAACTTTTAAAATACAGCAAATAATCTCTTCTTCCCCTATCTCTTCTGTTAACTATAAAAATATCCTACAAACCTCGTTATTCAGTCCTAGTTAGCAAATCTCAATTAAAGGAGATAAGAGAGATAACATCTATTTTAACCTTGATCAAATAAAACAATTTTATATTCCTTCCTTTACTTTTAGCAATCTTTAATCCCTTCAAACAATGTCCCAAAACTTTATTTCTTTTCATTTTTTCTTTGATCCGTCTCACAAAATCCTTTAAAAGTTTAACAAGTCCCTTTTGTAAATCCAGTGTAGAAAATTATCTTTTGGTTTGTTATTTACATATTCCTTTTAATTATTAAAACATCCAGTTTCATTTGTACATCCAATTTAGCATCTTTTTCTACATCATTGTTGTCGCCTATCATATTTAAATCCAGTTTTAGATCTGTCTCAGTCTTGTTCAGAAAAAGTTGTTCCTCTTCCATATTATTTTTTAAACACAGTATATCTATAAAGGCAGACACCGTTAAAATTAATTCCTGCGTCAATTATTCCCAGATATTCTTATTTCCCTCTAGTATCCAATTTTCAGAGTTCAAACCTATCATTTTTTTTAAACAATTAAAAACAACTGCTTTCCCATGGGAAGGATCTTTTTAATTAAATTCAGAGTCTTATTTCAAATCCATCTAGACCCTTAATCTGTTTGTAATTTTCAAAAAACAGTGTTCTCACCATTTTTTTTCCTGTTTATTCCAAAAAAGAGTAAGCGTGTTTTTTTTTAAAGTAAACTTTTATTTATTTATTTATTGTTGAAGGAAATGTATACAGTGCTGTAAAATCTGTCACTTCCAAAGTTCCTAATCGCTGAAAAATAGTTAATAAATTATTTCCAAAAGTTGCTAGAAAACAGAAGTTTATTAACCCTGGGCCAACTATGATTTGAGTGAAGCTGGCATTCTCCGCTCCCAGAACTCTAAACCTGCCAGATACCAGTGCTTTGTTACCTCCTTATGGGGAGCAACTCTCTGGAGCACTTGTGGGAGATCTCAAGTCTTCTCTTTTTCTGGAGAGGAATCCTAATGATTGATCTATTCACAAATTCTTGATTCCACTGGAGTTATTGGCTCCAGTCTCTGGACTGGAGCTGTTTTCAGTTCAACATTTCTTCTCCAGAGGTGATCTTTACTGTACACCTTGCCTTCTGGAGCAGAGGTTTCCCTCTAATTTCATTTTTTGTGTACTTCTCCAATATTTAATATTTCTACCTTTATTTTGATATCTTCTGATTTTTATTCCTGTTGGTTAGGAGATTAGGAGGAAGAAACAAAGCAGAGTCATGGTTCTAAGATAGTGAAGTTTAAAGAGGACTGACAGAAATTCATGAAAGTAGCCAACTATGACTCAGGCTTTTATGTCGCATCCTCCCCTCTCCAATGTCAAAGGGTAATCTCAAATGTTAACCTTTTGATTGTGTCACTTATGTGCTGGATGTGGAGAAAAGGATCATTTACAGCTTTATTTTTGCAGTTGGGAAATGGGTCATTTCAGAACATTTGCTGTGTGGATTTAGTGGGGAGACCTGACCAGTCTAGACTTTCCAATCTATATGGTTTAGATTGTCGAATGTGCATTTCTTATATGCCTATTTCCCACATTTAATATATAAATGGAAGGAATGGTCTTTGAACACAATCTTTGGAAGTGTTCCTGGATTTTATCTGGATTTTTCCATCACATCATGTGGATTTTTATATTGGCTATAAATCTTGGCTTTCCTTTTCTTTTATTCACTTATGCAAAATTTCTTGTACTTAGAATATCAAAAATAAACTCGAATGTACCATGTAGTAAATTATTTGAAGTATACAAAGAAGACAGGTGGTTACTTACTGGACGTTTATAGTACTTTGAGAAGATTTGTTATAAAATGCTTCTTTATAAGAAAATCCCCTCTCTTAGTCAACAGTGCCCTCTGTATATATGATGTATACATTATACTATAGATGTTTTTGTAGATTTTCACGGGTATAGGTATGTAGGTCTAGGTGTGTTTGGGTCTTTTCCCATGTAAGATTAAGAGTATCTTGGCAATGTTTCGGCAAGGTCCCACTCACCATCCTCAGGCTGGTGCTTTCGACTTCATGCCAGTGCAAGCAGTGTGTGATCGGAGCTGCTGTCTCTCTATAAATACTGGCGGGTGGTGGTGGTTTGCTGGTCTGGTTGGCTGTGCTGTTGCCTCTTGATTGGTTGATGGAGTTGATGTTGGTGTAATGGGCTATGTGATGGTCTTGTGAATTTTGTTGTGGAGATATCCTGGATCTTGTGCTTTAAGCTCCTGGGTCATTTGTCACCACACAACCCATTACCCAAGCCGTTACAACACAGGAGGCTAATGGAAAAGAGATCAAAACACAACGACCCAGGAGCTTAAAACACAAGATCCAGGATATCTACACAACAAAACTCACAAGGCCATCACACAGCCCATTACACTAACATCAACTTCATCAACCAATCAAGAGGCAACAGCACAGCCAACCAGACCAGCACACCAGCCCCCCCACCAGTATTTATAGAGAGATGGCAGCTCCGATCACATACTGCTTGCACTGGCATGAAGTCGAAAGCACCAGCCTGAGGATGGCAAGTGGGACCTCGCCGAAACGTCGCCAAGATACTCTTAATCTTACACGGGAAAAGACCAGAACACACCTAGACCTATATACTATAGATGTGTCTAGCAAGGCATTTATATATTTTAACACATGATATTCTCCCATCATTTGTCTGTCTGCAGACTCCTACATTCTACCTAAGTGTGTAACCTGATGTTGTCATGTCTTAAACACCAGCTGTTTCCCTTTCCTCTCCCATTTTTTTTTCATCATGTCTGGTGAAGCGCTTTTAGCTTGCATGTTATTTTAGAAACTTCAGTTGGCCTAATAAGAATGTTACCTTAAGATGGCGTAGGTGTTTTTATTTTTACTTCATTACTTTTATTTTGCTTTGCTTTATATATTTATAAATGCAGCTTTCCTAAGGATACATTTTTGTATATGGCTGCCATTTTTTCTGTTTCAATGTTGGAGATCAGAAATCTAAGATTTACTCTGATCCAAAGATTAATCTGAGGAATGGGTTCAAAGCTACTCATATTGAAAAATGCAACCTACACATGAATATACATGTATTATAGGGATACAAGTCTTTTCTCTCTTCTAGGTTTAAAATAAACCATTGTTTTACTTAGATTTGTACTTTTGCCATTTTTTAAAAAATATATTATTCTCCAGACATTCTCCCCCACCCCCTACCCCAAGCTCTCCGATTCTCAATTATGTGTTCCTAGCAGGTATGGGTAGGCTTTTCTTTAACTGAATGTCTTTAAATACAGATCCCTATAGTAACTGCAAAACTCCTTTACAAAGCACAATTTTAAAAATAAATGATTGAATGGTAAAAGAAAATGACATTTACCTGCAGCAGAAAATAGCACATGTGCATGTGCATGCATTTGTGCCAATACCTGGAATGACCTTGAAACTGTAGCATATTGAATTAGCTGGTTGGGTGTGCAAATCTAAATAGCTGTTGACTGCCAGTAAATTTAATTTGGACAGCTTCAGTTTTTAGAATTAACTCTTTTCCCTTCCATTACTATCTCACCTCTATTGCCGTCTGCAAATGCAACCAAGATAGCTCTGTGCAATGTAGTTTTAGCCAGGTTACCGGAGCTGAAACCTGGAGGGTTAATATTCAACACACACACACACACACACACACACACACACACACACGGTGGCAGGGAAAGGGCACTTGGGAGTTCTGAGCACTGAGTAGTTCCTTTATTGTTGCTTCTCTCCTACAAACAGAATCTTGCCAGACTAAAGCAATTATCTGTTATAACTAGTATACTAATATATAAGGTATATTCTGTGACTTATAAGGGAGGGTTCAATTGCCCTCTGGGAATTGGCCAATCTCTCCTATGTCTCCTGATTACATTCCACTACATCAAGGATGTCAAACACGCGGCCTATGGGCTGGATGTGTCACGCGCTGGTAATGCCCATCCCCATTTTAACAAAGGGGGGGAAAGTCACGATACATCACGTGACAACGCCATGATGATGTGAGTTTGACGCCCCTCACTATTTCTATTTTTTTAAAAAAAGTTGTGATAATGAACCTCAATAAATATATAGCATGGGCTATTCAACCATCTGATCTTTAATTAATAAGAATGAATTGTTAAGAATGGTTAAAAAAAGTTGTTGGTAAATTTACAAGGAATAAGAAAAAAAAAAAGTAGTCAAATTCAACATTTTGTAAGAATCAAAAGGTAGAGGTAAGTCTTGCTCTTCCAAACTATATTACAGGACAAAATGTTTGTCATTGCTAATAAAATGATAAAATCTTCAAATAGTACCCATGTCTTCCCCAAAGTACGCCTACCCCAAAAGTAAGCCCTTCCTAATCTTTTGGGGTGGGCCTAATATAAGGTTGGTATGGCCAGCCCAAGAGGCAGCCCTTCCCTTCCCTGCTCACCTTGGCTGCTTAGCTGCGGCCCGCAGATCAGCTGATCCAGCAAGGGATCTGTCTCTTCAGGTGCCTGGAGATGTTTCTGGCAATAAGGCAGAAAGCCATGTGGCCTGTCAGAATTGGCTGCTCCCGCTGCCTTCACCCAGCTGCTGCTGCTTGAGAAAAGGACGACAAGGCAGACAGTTCTAAAAGACTGTGGGATGCATGTGCTTATGTAGAAGCAAAGTGCAGCCTGTCCCTTTCAAGCAATCAAGTGTGTGTGTGTGTGTGTATGTGTGAGAGAGAGAGACAGAGAGACAGAGAGAGAGAGATGACGGAGGGGAGTAACAAGAATCGCAGGCAATGCTGTTTGAAAGGGTTTCCTCTCTTATTTTTCTCACACACACAAACACAAACACACACAGAGAGACATTTGTGGAGAAACGGCGGAGGGCAGGCAACTAGGGTGGCGAGGCTCAGCGTTTGGGCTCCGGCACACTCTTGTATCCCCGGGCAGCGGCTGCACATACATGGTGCCTCCAGCTCACTGAGTGTGGCCTGCTGATCTCGGCTGATGGCAGCTCTGACCCAACCCTGGATGCCAATGTTGCAGGCAGGAACCAGCTATGCCGATCCTGCTTCATGGCCGCACAGACGGAACCCACACTGGCCACTGCTTCACATGCGAAAGGAGGCACTATGAGGGAGCCCATTTGTTGCATTGGCTGGGTGGGTGTTGCCCATACAGGTGCTGGGCCTTGGGGTGCCACCCTGAGGAGGTGCCAAGCTAGAGGCAGGGGTGGATCAGTCCCCTTACCTGGTTGCCTTCCCTCAACCGTTTCTTTATGTGTGTGTGTGGGGGGGGGGATGGCAGAGAGGAAACCCTTTCAAACAGTGTTGCCTGCAATTCTTGTTACTCCCCTCCATCGTTTCTCTTCTCTGTCTCTCTGTCTCACACATACAGACATTTGATTGCTTGAAAGGGACAGGCTGCGCTTTGCTTCTACCATAAGGCTCCGCTCCAAGCCTTCAGCATATCCCAGGATTACAACACTGAAGGCTCACCAGGAAAACGGGTAGAGGGATTTTTCTGCTTGTCCTCCTTTTCTCAGTCTGTGCTGAGCTTAAGAAAAGGAGCACAGGCAGGAAAATCCCCCTACCCGTTTTCCTGCCAATCGCCAAAAAAAGCTTCCCCCCAAGCCTTCAGCGTATCCCAGGATTGCAACCCTGAAGGCTCGGCAAGAAAATGCTGTTTCGAGAAAACATGCAGAAACAGATCAGCAGAGCTGCTGCCCTTTTCTGAGCCTGAACGTCCTCCGCAAAACAGCTGAGCTGAGCTGAGCCTGCGTGGCTTCACTAAACAGCTGATTTTGTTTTGCGGAACTGTTTAACAAAGACTTGCAAGCTCAGCACAGCTTTTTTGTGGAGGACATTCAGATTCTGAAAATGATTCAGGTCAGCTGGTTTGGTAAGGCCATGGAGGTGCTTCCTGGTACTGGAAAAAAAATGGGAAAAATATAAGACTTCCCCAAAACTAAGACCTGCTGTCTTTTCTGGCGGTCTAAAAAATAAGACTCAGTCTTATTTTCAAAGAAACACAGTAGGACAGTGGTGGCTAACGTTTTTGGGCTCCTGTGCTAAAAATTGCACACACGTTAGTGCGCACACACTTGCGTGCTAGCACTCAGAATGCAATTTGCACCCCCCACGCCTCCTGCGTATGCACATGCAATCCCCACCCCCATGTCAACCCCTGCCACCGCCTTACCTGCACTGTGCCTCACAGCTGATTTTTCGGTTGGTTTGAGGCCTTTTTTGGCCTCCCAGAGGCTTGGAAAAAGCCACTACAAGGCTTCTCAGGCCATATAATATGCCTGTTTTGTCACTTCCGGTATTATAGGAAGTGATAAAACAGGCCTATTCATCCTGAAAAGCCTTGCAGAGGTTTTTTCAAAGCCTCTGGGAGGCCAAAAAAGACCTGAAACTAGCAAAAAAATCAGCTATTCACCATCATGCTGGTAGAACATAACACTGAGAGGAGCAATGTGCACCCCCAACGCCTCCTACGTATGCACACGCAATCCCCCCGTCATGTCACCCCCTGCCGCCGCCTTACCTGCACTGTGCCTCACAGCTTATTTTTCGGTTGGTTTGAGGCCTTTTTCGGCCTCCCAGAGGCTTGGAAAAAGCTGTTACAAGGCTTCTCGGGCCATATAATATGCCTGTTTTGTCACTTCCGGTATTATAGGAAGTGATAAAACAGGCCTATTCATCCTGAAAAGCCTTGCAGAGGCTTTTTCAAAGCCTCTGGGAGGCCAAAAAAGACCTGAAACTAGTAGAAAAATCAGCTATTCGCCATCATGCTGGTAGAACATAACATTGAGAGGAGCTGGTGCAACTAAGGGGTTTAACAGATACTTATGATACAGGGACAACAAAAAGTACAAAAATGTTAAAAAAACATAATGCAAAGTTTGATAAAAAAAGTATGAAATCTTATGAGAAAAATAATAATTCAAACAATCTCACTGGTAGCCTCTCCTTTAAAATTTGCTTTAATTTTGGAAACAACTATAGTAAGAAAAATGCAACTACAGTACCATCCATTTATACTCCATGAACAGATCAAAGACATACCAAGAACTATTTGGTGAAGCTGGAACATGCCATTGTTGATGTCTCTACAGGGGAAAATAAAAACTGACCTCAAGAATAAGGGACAGACTCTTTAAAAATGCTAAGAATTTGGAATGCTCATGCATAATCAAGAGCATATATTAGAGCATATAAATATAGGTTAGTCCTCAACTTATGACCACAATTGGAACCAGAATTTCCATTACTGAGCGAAGTCATTTTAAGATTTTACAAACTTTTCTGCTTCGATTGTTAAGCAAATTACTAAAGTTAAGAGCATCATGTGGTTGTTAAGCAAATCCAACTTCCCCCATTGACTCTGCTTGTCAGAAACTAGCTGGAAAGGTGACAAATGGTGATCCTATGGCTTTGGGATGCTGCAACACTTCTAAATACACACTGGTTGCTAAAGTGCCCAAAGTTTGATCATGTGTCCATCGGGATGCTGTAACAGTTGTAAATGCAAGGATCAGACCTAAGTCTTTATTTTCACTGCTGTTGCTAAACAAATGGCTTTAAGCTGATGACTACCTGTATATAAACTGTTACTCAGCTGTCACACTGAGACAGAACAAATAAAAAAACCTGCATAATAAATTGGTTGAAAAATTTTAAAGAAACAGTTACAAAAAAACAATGAGAAAAATTATGAAACAAATGTATAAAATTTGCTCCAAGTAATAACTTATGACAAACTTTGCATAAAATATATTATAGGTGTTATACAACTGTGTCAATAATTCCTAAGATAGATAAATCATATATTAATTAAAGTTGAAAATGCTATAAAATAGAAAGAACATAATTGTGTGGCAGACATGTAACCCTCAGGCCCACCCTGAAAAGTATGACAGAAATATACAGCAATATTCAGAGAAATCAAATATAAAATAAAACTGCAATCCTCACTAGGCATAATTCCAAAACATATAACAACATATAATTTACTAAGATGTGTTTAAAGTGGAAGGATAAATTTACCACATTAGAAAAGAGATATGTTACCAAAGACATCAGACTGGGACATTAAACTTGGAGAATATGCACTAAGGGCAAAATTAACAGCATATATTCACAACAGAAGTTTAATTAAATTTAAGCAAGAATGGCTTCCATTTATACTATATATCCGTGATGGTGAACCTGTGGCACGTGTGCCGGAAGTGGCATGCAGAGCCATTTCTGCCGGCACGCGAGAGGTCACCCGCATGTGTGTGCGCGCCCCTGCCAGCCAGCTGATTGTTGGTTATCTGCTGCACATGCACGGAGGGGGGAGTCTCACGCACATGCACAGAGGTGCAAGGCATGTGGGGGTCACACATGTATGTGCAAGGGGGCAGGGAGGTCACGTGCACATTGCATTATGAGTGGAAGCATGTGTGTGCATGCATGCATGCTCGTTTGCAGACTTTCAGCACGTGATGAGAAAAAGGTTAGCCATCCCTGCTATATATTATGCAACAAGGCAAATATCAGTATCAATAAATGTAGTTTTCAATAGGAAAAGGAACTGTTTAAAGATTTGAAATCAGAGACGCACAAAAAATTTAAACATCTATAAGTTTTGTACATTATTTATTTATCAAACAAATAATGTCATATTGAAAGGAGGACTATTTTGAACTAATTATTTAGCATTCCTCTTTAACTGTATTCTTATAATAGGACTAGTTACACAGACCAGACCGGACTTTTATTTTAGCAATAAATTGGAAAGCCATTGAAAGGAACCTTTCTTGTTCTTTTTCCCCCCTGCAAATGATATCCCTGCCACTGCTGTCCTTCATCTAAAGCTGTTATTAGCGATAAACCAGATGTGTGCCTTTAGTTCACAGCCATTGTAAGGGTGAGACTAAAATAACATGCATTTATCTTTAACTGCAGGGCTATAAAAAATAGCCACCTATTCTTCCTCTGGCCTCTTTTGTCTTCTTCTCATGCAATGAGCAGTTGCTTTAGAGGACATATGTTGAAATATGTCCACAAGGTATTGAAAGAAAAGGCCTTCAGTGCCCCTTAGGCGGGCAGCCATCTGCACATGTAATGGGAATACCACCTTACCAGTAGGCTTGAAGGAAACTTCAGTCACTGCTCTAAATAGTTTTTATCCATGGGACAAGAATAGGAAGAGGCTCCATCTTGTTTTCCTGTTCAGACAACAAACATTCTTGGACCAGCTAAAGATATTGGGTTGTGCATCTGCATTTGTTTTTAAAATTTGCATTGTAAGCCAAATGATTAGGAAAGGAGCAAACACAATCACTCCCCATACCATTATATGCATGTAAAGATACATATGGGCTGCCTACATTATAATCTGAAGAAGTAATTTAAGTCCTATTATGGTTAAAATGTTCAATATGTGTCATCTCTGATAGTATATGCATAATCTCTCAGAATAAAAGAAAAATCATTTGGTTTTAAAGGCTGTCTCACAATGACTGTATTTACATAGTTTTGAAAAAAATCATATTGTCTGGTCCTCTCTTGCAATTGTGACCACTGAAACTGGCTAATCTAGATCAGAGGCCACATAGGGCATCTATCAAAACCATGCCTTCCACTTTCAAGGTCAAGAAATGAATGACAAGAAATTTGCTATCACATAAATGCAAGAGAAAGAGATATAGGTAAAACTTAAAGCCAGTGTGATATTTAAAAAATAATAAAAGAAATTCTGTGATGTGGACTTTGTGATGTTAATTATCCTTTGCCAACCATTTTATTCTCCTCAAGAGTTTTCCTCATTCTATTTGAAATGTATATTCCTCTGCAAACTTTCATAAACTCTAGCTGAAGAGAAATTCCCAGATTCACTCCTCATTGTGTTAGGAGATTTCAGCAGTGCTAACTTAAGCCAAGAACTACCAAGATACTTTCAGCATGTCAAATATCTTATTAGAGGCAAGAATACTTTAGACCACTGCTACACAACATTAAAAGATGCTTATCGGTCTTTACCATGAGCATCGGTGGGACACTCTGATCATTGTATGATTCATCTTGCACCTGCTTATAAACAAAGGCTTAAAACCATAAAACCAACAATTTAATCAATGAAGTCTTGGACTGAGGAGCCAGAGTTAAAGCTACAGGCTTGCCTTGATTGCACAGATTGCAACGTTTTACAACATACCTCTGTAGACTTGGATGGACTCACAGATACTGTAACATCATATGTTAGTTTTTCTGACAACCTATGTGTGCTGACCAGAAACCTGTAAATATATAGTAACAACAGACTTTGGTTCACAGCTGAACTCAAGCAGGTACATCGTGCCAAAGAGGAAGCCTACAGGAAAGGAGATAGAATGCTGTACAATCAGGCCACAAATGTATTAACAAGGGAGACCAGAGTAGCAAAAAGAAACTGCAAGCTGAAAAGCAGAGGAATCAGCCCTTAACAAATGAACCAGCAAATGTGTCGAAAACTCTTAAAAATATCACTGGTTCCATGCTGAAGGGAATCAACAACTGATAAATGATCTGAATGTGTTTTACTGTAGGTTAGAGAGGAAATCACTGTCACCTATCACCATCATCTCCTTCTCAGATACACCAACAACAGCCAAGCCTCCTACAATTGACTCCATCCCTTTGAACCCCCTACCTCTGGTGATCACAGAAAATGATGTGCAAGGTCTATTTCACAGACAAAAGCCTGAAAAAGCACTAGGTCCAAAGTAACTCCTTCTTGCTTGAAATTTTGTGCTGACCAATTGGCTCCCATCTTCACCCTTATCTAGAGATGTGTTATGTTCCTTCTTGCTTCAAACACTCTACTGTCATCCCAGTGCTGAAGAAACCCCCCATCAAGGAGCTAATGACTACAGGCCGGTTGCTCTGACATCCATAGTTATGAAAACCTTTCAAAGATTACTGCTGGCCCACCTGAAAACCATCATGGATTCTCTATTAAGATCCCTTGCAATTTGCCTACTGAGCAAATAGATCAGCAGATTATGCTGTTAGTACGGCATCCTACAACTACATCCTACAACATCTTGAATCTCCAAGGACTTATGCAAGGGTTCTTTTTGCAGACTTTAGCTCGGCATTCAATACCATCATTCCAGATATTCTAGTAACTGAACTGATTCAGCTTGTATGTGAAACACAAGCTTTCTAACAGACAGAAAGCAGCAGATGCGGCTTGCAAGGCACATGCAGCTCTTTCATCCCTCTGCTGTGACTCCCTGTCAGGTGAGCCCACCAGCGTCATCACGGCAGGAAAGGTTTGTCTGCTGCCTGCTTCGCTCTCTGCCCTGCCACCTCCTAGCTGGAGAGCTACATTTGCTTGCTTGCTGGCCACCTCCGAGGAGGGAGCTGCACTCAGGCTGCTTGGGTCCCTGCTGTGGGAGCGGGGAGAGGGAGTGGGAAGGGGGTGTGTGTCTCCCCAACAGGATCCAGGTTGAAGTTGCCTTATTTTCCATGGTTCTCCACTCCCCCACCACAGCCCAAGTGGTTTGATTCACACAACACATGAAGCTGGGCAGGAGAGGACGGAGAGATGGATGGGAGGATGGTTGGAGGGATAGATAGGTAGATGGATGCAGGGATGGATAGATAGATGGAGGGAGGGAGGGATAGATAAATAGAGGGGAGGAGGAATGCAGAGATGGATGCACAGATGGAGGGATGGATGGCGGGATAGATGGAGGGATAGATGGGATAGATGAAGAAATAGAGAGGTAGAGGGAGGGATTGATAGAGGGATAGATATTTGGAGGGATGGATGGATGGGGGATGCAGGGATGGAGGGATAGATGGAGGGATAGATGGGGGATAGATGGATGGATTCAGGTATGCAGGGATGGATGGAGGGATAGATATAGATTAATAGGAGGGGAGGGGGATGGAAGGATAGATGAGGGAGGGAGGGATGATGGATAGATAGATGGAAGGATAGATGGGACAGAGAGAGAGAGAAAGATAGAGGAAGTAAGAGAGATGGAGACAGAGAGCAGAGAAGAGAAAACTGGGAACCACAAAACCTGGGTAGGCATGGCTGGGGGGTGGAATGAGTGGGAGTGACGTCAGGTTGGCTACACCCACTCAGGTTTTCTTTTCTGTGGGAAACTGTCCAAATGGCTCTTTTGAGTGTTTAAGGTTGCAGACCCCTGAGCTAGGCAAAATCATATCAGATACCTGTACAATTAGCACAGGGGCCTCCCAGGGCTGTGTCCTCTCCCCACTTCTCTCTATATACAAACTGCATCTCAAAGGATCCCTCTGTTAAAGTACTGAAGTTTTCAGATAATACAACAGTGATTGGTCTCTTGTAAGACAACGACGAATTGGCATACAGACAGGAAGTTGAACAACTAACCTTGTGGTGCAGAACAATCTTGAACTAAATACACTCAAAGCCATAGAAGTGGTGGTAGATTTTAGAAGTTCTCCTATTCTACCACTCTTACAAGACTAGACAACGTAGTATCAACAGTAGTGACCTTCAAGTTTCTAGGTTCTATACTATCTCAAGACTTAAAATGGACACCTAACATAAAAAATATCATCAGAAAAGCGCAATAAAGAATGTTCTTCCTGCGCCAACTCGGAAAGCTCAAATTGCCTAAAGAGCTGCTGATACGATTCTACAAAGGAATTATTGAATCTGTCATTTGCACCTCTATAACTGTCTGTTTTGGCACTACAACCAAACAAGACAGACATAGACTTCGGTGGATAGTTAGCACTGCAGAAAAATAATAATTGCTACCAGCCTGTCTTACATTGAGGACCTTTCTTGCACAAGCCAGAAAAAGAGCTGTGAAAATATCTACAGACCTCACACATCCTGGACATAAACTGTTTCAACTTCTTCCCTCAAGTTGCCATAGGGCAGTGTGGCTAGCCTTTTTGGGCTCCTATGCCAAAAATTGCATGCACGTTAGTGTGCCAGCACCCAGAATGCAATGTGCACCCCCATGCCCCCTGCGCATGTGTGCACAATCTCCCCATGCCACCACCTCCACCCCCTTACCTGCACTGCACCTCACAATTTATTTTTTGGCTGGTTTGAGGCCTTTTTCAGCCTCCCAGAGGCTTGGAAAAAGCCTCTACAAGGCTTCTCAGGCCGAATAATATGCCTGTTTCACCACTTCCAGTATTACAGGAAGTGATGAAATGAGCCTATTGGGCCTGAAAAGCCTTCAGAGGCTTTTTCCAAGCCTCTGGGAGGCTGAAAAAGGCCTAAAACTTGCAGAAAAATCAGCTGTGAGGCGCATGCATGCACAATGAGGTAAGTTTGCCTGTGGCTTGTGTGCCAGCACAAGTGGTTCTGCGTGACACTTGTGGCATGCATGCCATAGGTTCGCTATCATGGCCATCAGGCATTACATGACAAAACAGTTAGACACAAGGACAAGTTTCCCCCCCCCCCACCCCCCATGCCATCAGTCTGCTAAACAACTGAATTCTCTCAACACTGTCAAACTACCTAGTAGGGCTGTATTACTATTCTTCTTCTCATCTTTCCTATTACGTATTTCCTTATTTTATCATTATCTTACAATTTATATTAATTGTTTTATTTAGTATCCCAGTATGATTTATATTGATTGCTTATTTAGTATCCTATGATTATTCTAAGTATTGTATCTTATGATTTATGATGAATGCATTTTTATTATGATTATGATCATGATATATAACTTGTTGCTTGTACACTGAGAGCTTATGCGCCGGAAACAAATTCCTTGTGTGTCCAATCATACTTGGGCAATAAAGAATTCGGTCAGTAGGGAAGCCTCTGCACGTGTGCAAAGCACGCATGCATGCACAAAGTATGCTCACCAAGCCACACCCACCGAACCGGTGGTAAACCAATTTGAATCCCACCACTGTTTTGAGGGGTGACTTATGGGGATAAAGTGGGTTGCTTGAGAGTTTAGATCCCAGATGTCATTCAGGACAGTAAATAATGGCACACAGTCAGATCTGGATTCTTGATGAATAAAGATCCAGGCATGCTTTGACACAAGACCTGTAGGGGTGAATGAGAGATGTAGTAAGAGTGTTTCTGACAAATTTCATGCTCCCTGAAAACAGTGGGAAGGACATAAGGTCATGCCAAGCAAAGTCCTGTTGGGTCAATTTGTGCTTAACTTCCTTCCAAACACACATCAGTAAATATAGTAGGCACTTCTAAACTGCTGCAATATGTGATGGGTGGGACAGCATAGTTGGTAGATACAGCTGGGGGAGAGCAATCCACCACAATTCTTATATACTAACAAATGAAGGGTTAGAAACACGAATATGTACTGGAGTATGACACTAATATAGAGTAAATATTTAAAACAGAAATGATATGCTATCAATAGGAAGCATATAGTTTATAATCAGAAGATGTAAACAAAGCGTGAATAAAAATGTTGATGTAATTTCTAAAGAGTAGCCTTTTTAATATATATCTTTTGCAATACAATATATCATCTTGTGGGAGATAAAAATTAACATATATTTTGCTAGTTAAATGTCATTAAACTATGATGATTTTATGAGGCATCCTATGGTATTACATTATCATTATTAAGCTGAATTTTTGCATCATTTCTTTATTAGACCTTATCCAGGATTCCAAACAGATATTCTCCCTCAGAATAGCTTTCAACAATTAAAAATCCATTTACAAATATGTACATCTTTTTCTCAACTTATAACAAAAATGATAAAAAGAAGCTTAAAAGAAGTGAAATGGTAGGGGGAAAAGTATTTTGATATTTCCCTTATTGCTCTTGTTTCTTGTCACCTCCTACAGCTGGATTTGGCCATGCATTGATATTTCCTGTTAAATGCTCACTCCTTCCAGTCTGTGTCATGGACTCCATGTTTGAGGATGACATCAGCATCCTTACCCAAGATGCCTTGGCGCAGGATGATGAATGGTTGGACAGTCCGAACACCGACCTCTCCAGTGAGATGTGTTCTGCTTCTCACTTTGCTTTCATCACAGCATATGATGACATCAAAAATCGCTTGACAGGGCTAGAGCGGGAAAATACTAACCTCAAACGGAAGCTAAAGATGTATGAGATCAAGGTGAGTGATAGCTGTTTAAAATAAGGCCAGCCAGAAAAATAGCATATGCCAATTCAGAGGGGGGGAGGGAAATGTTGTTCCTAACATGGGCAAAAATGTAATAATTACCTGTTGCTACAGAACATTGACCACACACAATAGGGACCTAGGGCATCCCTCCTACTTTTTAATGTGTTAGTTCCTGTTATGCTTAGGGCAATCTTCTCCAGCTGCCTATGTTGAGACTGCAGCTTCAGAAATTTCCAGCCAGAATAGTTTTGGGAAATTATATTCTAATACCTCTGGAGGATACAAAGCTAAAGAAGGCTAGAATAGTCTTTAATTAATTTACTATTTTTTTTTACACGTCTTGATCATGCCAAAGCTAGATGGACCAATGTGCTGACTAGGCATCAGCCAATCTGTTTAATTTTTTCCCTGTGAGAAATGTCATATTGTTGCCTATGTTCACATGTTGTAAATCTGTTCAGAAGTTTTTCTTAGTTACACAACACCTCCCTCCTTTTGTTTGATTTTTTATTTTAAATAAAATGAAAGTAACTAAATAAATAGCCTCCTCCTTAAACCATAGCTCTCATTTTGTGGCCCACAGATTACTATCAACTCCAATTAGAAATTTCATGGAAAGACAGTTGAAGCATTGAATATATTTATATTTTACCCAGTATTTGATATTTTTTTAAAATCTACTTTGTCCAGGCCAGATAACTCTTAGAATCATTTTTCTGTTTTTTTTTTAATGGAAGCTAACATTGTAACGCTCTGATATTTAAATATTGCGTGCAGATTTACATGTTATTGCTTCCCATTTTGTACAAATATTAGTGAAATATATGTGTATGTATGTGTGTACATATAGATACATAAACACACAATATTTCCCCCCACACACATACTTTTTTTGGATCTGTCCTGCAGTTCCCATTGATCAGTGACTTTGGAGAAGAACGTATGTTCCCAGTTTATGAATCCAAGGAAACTTCTCTTCTGAAGAGTGAGAAAGCCAACCTCCAGCAGCAGTTGAATCAATTCCAGCGTGAGGTGAGGGGACTGTCTCAGCAACCTTTGAAAAAATGGATGCACTGATCTTTTCGTGGAATTTTTTGTGTCATATGGTGGCTTTTACAACTGCCTCATGAACTGAAATAGGGTTCAAGGCTGAGGCTTTGTTTTGTTTGTTTGATTTTAGTAGTATGTGACTATGACAGCATACAAAATCAATAAGAAAATGACATTCCCAATAGCTGCAGTTGACTGAAGAAGGACTCTCTCTCCATTTTAATTAAGGATACTTTAATGGGGTATATTCATTTGATGTGCAGTTCTCTGTTGTGTTCTGGAATTTTAATCTCTACACATTTGGAAGAAGGGTCCTGTACAGTTTCAATTTCAGAAAGCACAGTGAGTAAGTACTGTAACTAGCAAAGACATAGAAAGAGATAGAGTTTCACATGTCTCAAACCACACCTTCAACTAGGTGAGACCAGTGGTACATCTGGATCTCAGATTCCAGGGTTCTGTTTGTACACCAAGCTCTCAAATGACAACAATCCAAAATTGTGCACATAGAGACACAAGTGTGTACAAATACACACACATACACACACATGGGAGAGGACTATGAATGAAATTCCTTAAGAGAAATTTTATCTCTGTTGTCTTTGCTCCTAGAAATAGATAATTGAGTAACTGAAATACTAATACTTGTGTTCTCAGTTACAGTAGGGAGCCCATAGGATGCAATGGATAATATGTCAGGTTTAAATTAATGATGCATTTAAATTAGTTATGCACAATATTTTCTGGGTTTTTTTTGGTCCTGAACAGGCATGTACCTAGTAGAATTTTATGAATTTAAAATGAAACTATTTAAGTATTCTATAGGAGTCTTAATTGTTATTTAACTCATCATAACCAAAGTAATACAATGGCAATAGAGATAAGAGGACCTAAAATTTCAATTCAATCCTAGAAGATTCGTGAAATGATCTTGGGTCAATTGTTGTTTCTCTGACCATTGCATACTTCATAAGGCTGTATAGGTAAAATGGAATATCTCCCTCTCTCCCCCACCCCCCATCTGGTATGTACATTCTTTTTCGTTTCTTTTCTTGTATTTTATTTGATTGTTAAATATACAAGTTTTATGTAGTAAATAATCAAGTGATTATATAAGAAATAAGAAATACAATCAACCACCAATAATCACAACAAACGGACTCTTTTGGACAAAGAGTCTTTATAAAGGGCCCTTTTTAATTCTATATATTATTAGTTTTGTTTTTATTGTAATTTTATAGATCTTGATACATTGCATTATTTCAATGAATATTTTAGTGCAATTATATATATGTAATATACATAAATTATGAACATTAGATTATTTAGGAAGTTTAAAGTATTGAAAATAAGGAAAATATTATTTAGCAATACCAATAGCACTTAGACTTATATACCGCTTCACAGGGCTTTACAGCCCTCTCTAAGCTGTTTACAGAGTCAGCATATTGCCCCCCCAACAATCTGGGTTCTTGTTCCTTGTAAAAGAAGCAGCTACAGAAACAAGAATTGGACTTTAGTATCTTACTTGGTTTGTATGCAGACTTTTCCCATGGAAGGAGTAGCAGCATTGAACTAATGATTAAATATTGTTAGGGTGGGGAAGAGAAAAAGAGAGAGAAGAATTGAAATGGGAATGAAGGTACTATTCCTTCTCTTGTTCTTTAATAATTTGGAATGGGTTTTTTTTTGGTATAGTTGAATTATTCCTTTTTTAAAGTTTTATTGGATTTTTATTTTTAAATATACATCAATATCAATGCATGAACAGTGTGGCCTCTGGGTATAATTCATTTTGATACAAACAGCAATAATAATAGTTGTTACATTAATCAAACTTATATAATCCTAGTATTGATATACATGATTATTTTAGACTAGTTATTTAATATTTCAATATTCCATTTTAAATCCAATGATATTATTAAACATACATAGTAATACCACCTTTCAACTCTAATCTTTCCATCTAATTAGTACTTATATTCTATTATATAAAATTATATCTGCTAATATTCTACCTATTTCTTATTTCTACCTCTATTCTAACTTGTAGTCAGGCCACCATTACTAATCCTAGTGTTAATACACATGTTTATATTAAGACATAGTCCTTCATTATTTAGTTGTTCAAAGTGACAATACTCCATTCAAGTACCAGTCATCCTATTATTTAAACATACCTAATAATACCATCTTCAACCTCCAATCTTTCTATCTAGTTATTGCTTTATATAAAGGTGGGTTATTTCTACCTCTATTCTACTTTTTAATCAGACCATCATTATATTAGAAAAAAGGGAAAAAACCATAATAATAATTATTTTCTATCCAACATCTCTCAATAATTTTAATACCACAATTCTTATTTGTTTTTTTGGCTTGCCTCCTATACTTCTCTTTTGGATCTTTGTCTCTATCAGCATCTGTGTCTTCACTATTCAATCTGAATATTTCTCCCATCTCTATCCTCCTAAGCTGCCAGGTATCCAGCCTGTCCATCCAAACCCCTATCTCCCTTTCAAAAATATCTTCCAGGTTATCCAATTCCATTTTTAAGTCTCTTAAAGTACTTTTCCCTTGCTTTATAAGACATTATTATCTTTATCATCTTCCCCTTCTCATCTTCTTGCTTTGTTTACTGGTTTGTCTGTTCTACCTTTTCCTCCATTCTTTCTACTGTCTCCTCTCTTTCCTGGACTCTTTGATCTTCATTCATTATCAGTTGTAGCATATTTTCTATTTCCCCATTTATACCTTGCATTAGGTTTTTTAACTCTCTGTGATTCTTTGTTATAATACCCCTAATGCTTTGAAACATCAATGCCATTTCTCTTGAAATCTCACTCATTTCCCCCTGATGGAGCATCTTGTCTTATTTTAATAAGTCCCGCTTTTACTCAAGTCCAAAAACAATATATTCAAGTCCAATATTGTTCTTCAGAAAGTTCAATAGTCATAGATTTTTACATCTCAGGATTAAGAATCAGTTCCGTTTAAGTAGTCTAGACAGCTTTCATAAATCAAAAGTCATTTTAGTTTACTTAAGAGTCTTCCTTATTCTCACAATAGAGTCTCCAGAAATCATAAAGTAGATAGTTATAGAACAGTTATGAAAATTTTTCCTAGACTTGTAGGAGTATGGTATACTTTCCATTCACCAGTAGATGGTGCCCTCAGCTTAGGTTTCAGTGTTGTTTCAAGACTGATAAATTGATTAATCCAAGCTTAGTTCAATTTATCAATTTAGAAGCAAAGTCGGCTAACCAAATAGATTCAAGTAATAGTTCCAGCATTTCATAATGTCTTTCCAAAACAATGCATACCCAGTTTAAAAATCTAATTTTCTATGTTTAGCTTTCTCCCCTTAATTCCTTTCTTTCGGGGCTAGGATTATTCTCTATATGGTTGATCGCTGCTTTAAGGAATAGTTCTAAGAGTATCTTTTCCTGGATTTTCCTTTTTTTTCCTTTTAAGGTTAGGGTCTAAATAAAAAAGGAATCTTCTCACCCAGCTCCAGTCACTGTTCATCTACACATTCCTTTGTTACCTCAGCTGTCCCAGCTTCGTGGCAGCCATGATGGCTACCTCTTCTCCTCATCATGGGTGAGAGGAAGAAGTCCTGGTTCCAGTAGGAGAGTTGCTGCTCTCCATGACCTTCAGGGGTCCCTTCTTCACCACCCCTACTGGGTGGCTTTAGCTCCTTTAGGAGCCCTCCAACAGGGAGAACTCAGCGTGGGAACATGGAGACCTGCTCCTCACATCCGATCTTGCTGCAGCATCAGCCAGAAGTTTGGTATAGTTGAATTCTTATTCCAGTGACTTTCATAATTTAGTAATGGACCATCTGCATTCCTTGTCTTAAAACATTTTTAATTCTCTTGACACTAGAAGAGAAGGATAAAGCAAAGATTCTAGTGGTTGATTTTCAGTGTTTTGTGTCAAACTTCACACCCAGGCTAGGAAATAAACCCAGACACTTTGTCCTAAATTCAGCTTTTGGCCAGACTTGGCAGGAGACTTCCAGGCACTCCTTGGCTCAACATTTTTATTGCAGACAAAAAGAAGGCCTCAGATACAATGATTCATTGATCATGACAGTGCAATAAGGAAGGAAGGAAGGAAGGAAAGAAGGAAAGGAAAGAGAGAGGAAGGAAGGAAGGAAAGAAGGAAAGAAGGACATGTTTTGTAGTAAATTTAAATTCTGGCTTTTTCTTTTTATCCTTCTGAATAAACAGATATGGTATTTAGCTACTTTTTTTGGTGGCCCTAAAAGGCAGCTTAAGATATTTTTACTTGATGTCTCTTTCTAGTCTTCTACTTCGTACGGCTTTAGCTCTCACATTGTGGACCACTTTCAGGAACTCCTTAACATTGATGGAAATTGAAAAGAAAATTACATCCAAAAAGCAAAATATATAAAGATAATATTTAATTAATATATCTTATTCAGGATACAGAATTCACTTGTTTTTGACTAAATGGTTTACTAATTGTACTTGTATTTCTTAATATGGCTTTTTAAAAAATCCTGGTCTATGGCTTAGGAATTAATATTGCTAGATGATCTCTACCAAAAAAGGTTTGTTGAATATTCTACATTCTTGGTATTGTGATTTTTTAATAGAATTACTAGTGAATTAGGATCCTCCCACAGGGATTCAAGTTCTCACATAATGGCTTAAAATGGTGATATATGCTTAATCCCATCCTTCTCGTGCTAAATCAGGAGGTCTGAGGGAGAATTTCTGCTCATATCATTTGAATACAGTTAAAAACCAGTGCAGTCAAAAAGAATGCTTACTTGGAGGAGAAAAAATCAAAACAATATGTGACAGCAATGATGCTGCAACTATTTCCCTTATTCATAATAACATTCTTAATAGCTTTTTCTTTGAGATTCAGGAAAGCTAGAATGATTTCACAAAATGATTTTGTAAAGCCAATCTCAAATACATCTCCAATATGAGTTGCTGTAGCAATGAGTTAAATTAATAAATGCACAAAGTAATCTAATCAAAAATTTAGCCACTTTGACTTTTTTTCTATGGAGTTAATATGTTTACAGTGATATTGGGACAATCTTGGAGTAAAAGATGCTAAATTCTTCACTGTGGGGCATTTTAAAATATTTGGATGGGGGATAAGTAGAATAAATATTGGATAAGTAGAATAGATATTTTGGATGAGAGACTTAAGACATCCATTGGCAATTAATATCTCTCCCGATAGGAAAAAAATAATCAAAAGTTTTTGGGACTGGGTGGGTAGTTTTTTAAATGGATTTTAACGTCTGCTACTATACCTAGTTTTGCCTGATAATTTTTCCCAAAAATATTAGTTGAAAATATATTATATAAATGTTTTGTTGCAGCAATGGGGATAGTTAGCTATTAATTACTATGAAGTAATTAATATTCATCCATTTTTCTCCTCTAGTAAATAGATTTTGCAAGTACACACAATTGTGTAGATGGAAACTTTCTCAAGACATCTTCAGCACTTTTCTATGTGAAAATAGCTGCAGCTTGAACATTTTTTTCACTGTAAAATGGGTTCTTCTGCATTTCATTTCTGAAATGACACCTGTATCCGGCTTCAAATTCAATATGAATTGCTGCCATTTTTGCTGAATGTTCTTCCTAATTCAGGAGGACCATCCAGGTTTGCTTTGTTTTACTACAGCAACCCACACAGTTATCTGCTGATTAGCAAGCTGTCTGAACACATCTGACTCAGGAGCCAAACAGAAATAACAGATTTTCCTGAGTTTAATATGGAGCAGAAATGGTATACAGGTCTAAAATGCAGGGAATGTACAATTGCCTGTCTCCAGCCTTTGAAACTGGCGGTCACAGATTTAGATAATTAGTGGCTGCTGAATGTGATTTTTGCTCATTTGTTTCCTATCTTTTCTCTCTCTAAACCAGCTGCAAAAAAGCAAGGAAAGGGAAGAACAGATGGAGGAGATGATCCAGGCCTATGAGAAGCTGTGTGTGGAGAAAACGGACCTTGAGTCAGAGCTGGGCCAAATGGTGGGTTTCAACTACTTTCCTGGTCATGCATTCCCCCAATATACTTGATGCTGTGATTTGTTAGACTGAGAAAATAACCATGTTTGCAGCTAAAATACTATTTCACTGGGTAAAGACATGCCAGCTAAGGGTATCTGCAAGAGATGACATTGTTATCAAAATACTAAAGATGGTAGCCACTAACATATGATTGAATCTCCCCCTTTTTATGAATATCTCACTTGTAAAACAGGGGGGAGGGCTTCAGTTGCACGATCATGACTATCCCCTTGGCCTTTCCTATACCCTCACTCTACCCCACTCACCAATATGCTGGTTAACAGGCCATTTTGTTATGTGGAATACAGCAAAAATTATAATCAAGAAAATGGATGGAGACAGGACTAGAACCTATTCATAGATTTAATTAAAGCTCCTTGAAAATAATTTAATACACTGAACATGATTAATGTTATTTTTTATTTTATTTGTATTTATATTAGTTTACAAATAACTCAGAGCAGTGAACCTATCCACAGATCCTCCTCCTGTGTTCCCCACAACTAGCCTGTGAAGTGGCGTGCACTGAGAGAGAGTAATTGGACCAAGATATCCAACTGACTTTCATGGATAAGATAGGACTAGAACTCACAGTCATGTTTTCTAGTCATGTTTTCTACTGCTTTAACCACTTGTCTAAACTGGCATCGTACTGTATTTAATAGAATCACTAATATTTTTATATGCATTGTTTTAATTTTTAAATTTCTACCCTGCTGAAATCCAGAGACTTGGTGATTTACAGAGATTATGATAGAGTCAAACTCTTCCAACTCTTTTATAGAACAGTTATTCCTCCTCCAAGATCTGTCCTTAGATATTTCTATCACATTTTATATCCTTCAGGTAGGAGACTATTTATTTTGATCAAAATTGGGTACTAAATGTTAGGGCAACAACCAGTAGATCTATATGCTTCCCATATGAAATCCAATTTTGTTTCTATTAAGACTTGGTTAACATCCATTTCACATGTGCTATTAAAATGCCCACTGTATACCCAGGGACAATGAAGTTTAATACTTCCAATTGTTAAAAACACAATAATTGCTATTGTGATCAGGAAGTTATTACCCTTCTCCTTGGTGACCATTCTTCTAAGAAGAATATAAAACTCTTATTTATAGCTGTAGCTGTTAGAAGCCATCTGGTTCCTCCCTCATGCTATTAATTGTTAGCTGGACTAATTGTGTTAGGATTTTCTCACATTTTTTATAGTTATTGATTACTTGTCTTTTATTGTGTTTGGTCTTGGACTTTAAATAAATTTTGATTCATTCAGATTATAAAAGCCATGTTAAACAAACAGCAATAAGAACAGTAAAACAGTATGAGCCAAACATAGAACTAATGACAGTTTTATTGTTTTAACTTCTATCACATTAAAAAAAAATTACACAGCTAGTCCTTGTTTAACAACTACTCAATCAGGGATTTTGAAGTTACAATAGTGCTGAATGAGTGGTATTTATGACTGATCCTAGAAGTTCCAGCCATTCAAGCATCCCAGCACAGTCACATGATATCAATCTTGGCAACTGGTTTGATTTATGATGGTTGCAATGTCATAAGGTTAGGTCATTGCCATTTGCAATCTGTTCTGCTGGCTTCCCAAAGCAAAGTCAATAGGGAACAAGGAAGGTCGCAAGTTGCTTTTGGTAGGTTTTTTACTCTCTCCCCCTCCCTGCAACAGCCATCGTTGGCCTCACCATGATAGTGCTTTATCTCTTCAGCCACTCCTCATGTACCCTTTCCAGCAGCTACCCGCAGGTCCAACCATGCTTGTGATCATCTTGCTTGGACTTGGCAGAAGATACTTATTTGCCTCCTGGCCTTCTTGCAAGCCACCTGATGCTTGTTCAACAATTTTGCAATCCCCATTTAACAACAGCAACAGGGAGTGCTGAGACTGCTGTTGCTAATTGTCAGGTCATGTTGCTCTTTACAAGTGCATCATTTAGTAGAGGAAATCCCAATTCCAATTGCTGGGTTAATCAAGGTCTACCAGTAATTTTCTGGCAACTTTAGGAGGGCTCTGCAGTTACCACTGAAAATTTCAGAAGTCCCATTAGATTTTGCTGCCACAAACTGCAACTCTGCCTCAGATGGCAGAGGTACTGTATTTCTAAGATTTTTTGCTTCATTTCCAAAATAGCTTGGATGTCCATAAGCATTACGCATCTTAATTGAGGTGAATAAGGAATGCCATTTGATTCCCTGACTTTTGCCAAAAAGCCCCCATAAAGCCTTTCTGAATCACGCAGAGGCAATTTGCCTCATTCAGTGGGGTTGGTTTTGAATGGCAGAATTAGAACTCCTCATGAGTTCAGTGACTAATGGATTTAATGGTATATATTTTCTTTTATTCCCCACCCACGATAATCTGCTTTACTAATTATAAAAAGCTATAAGATTATTATTTAGCCAGTCAGAACTGTGTTGGCAAAGCTTGATCCCTTTTGCTCCCCCTTGAAGTGTGCATTAGGACATAACTTAATATAGAACTTGCAATTCTTGTTATCCAGTCTTATAAGCATCATAATCATTTGTCTTAAGTATGCTTTGAAGAAAAATACAATTTTACTTGGTGAGTCAAACTAAAGAGCCCTATTATTCAACATTTCATACTTAACAGCAGAAGTGATTTTGAGGCAGAAATCCAGGGTGTTACATAGCAGAACAAATTCATCAGGGCCATATTTTGAATTCAGGGAACTAATTTGAGTCTTTTAGAGTTACAAATCCAAAGCAAAGTCAACCAAAAGACATCCTACTGCTTGAAGGAAAGGGCAACATACAAAGCAATGGTGGTATTCAGCTGGTTTGCACCAGTTTGCACTGGTTCGCATGAACCGGTAGCAAGGATTTGGCATGGGTCGCCAAACCGGTAGTAACTTCTGACTCACCACGCCTCCGACCCAGTCTCCCCTCCCCTCCTCCCCGCCCAGTCAGTCCTTATTGCGCATGGGCAACATCGCGTGCATGCCTGACATCGCTGACCGCGTTATTCCCTGCCGAGTCACTCCTTAAGGTGTTTCTTTTTTTTCTCCTCCCGACAATCAGCTCTTCCGATGATCAGCTGTGTCGGGATTCCCCTTGCTGTCTTACTGCTTCGCCTAAGAAGCTTCCCTGAGGCCCAGAAAGGCAAAAAATGTCTCCCACCCCACTTTTTGCCTTCCTGGGAGCAAAAATGCCTCCCTAGGAGGCTTCCCTGAGGCCCAGAAGGCCCCAAAATAGAGTGTCTGGGTGGGGAGCTGCGTGCCCCCCTTATGCTGAGTCTTTTTTCCTTCCTGAGCCCCAGGGAAACTTTCTGGGAGAAAAAACGCCCCTCCCCCAGGAGGCTTCCCTGAGGCCCAGAGGCCCCAAAATGGAGCACAGGGAAGTGCTGCATGCCCCCCAACTCAGTTTTTTTTCCTTCCTGAGTCCCAGGGAAGCCTTCTTCGAACAAGCCTTCTTCTCAGGCAAGCCTTCTGCCCCTTCCCCCAGGAGGCTTGCCTGAGGCCCAGAAGGCCCCAAAAATGAAGGGTGTGGTTCTGTAAAACACAGAAAAACCACATCCACCCAGTAACATAGCCATGCCCACAGAACCAGTAGTAAAAAAAATGTGAATCCCACCACTGATACAAAGGACATACAATGCTAGCAAGGAGATGGGGTTCTTCACTATTTCTGAGAGTTCAGCTCCGCTGTGCATGCGTGCGTGGGCCTCCCACCAGCCAGGTCATCTTTGGGGCTCTGTCACACATGAGCAGCGGGCAGGGCATGTGTGGGGTTGCATGTGCATGTGTGGGGACAGGACGCACCTAGGGGCATGCACACATGTGCAGGGAGAGAGGCACATGTGCGGGGTGCATGTGCACATTGCATTTTGGGGAAGTGCGCGCACTTTGGGCACTTGGTGCCGAAAAGGTTAGCCATGAATCTCGTCTATATCATGGGAGTCAAAGAAAGCTGGTTTCCGATAGATTCATCTTTTGAGCGCCAGTCATGATTTTCTTTTAGCATGTTAATGGATCTTGATGGCTTTTCTATTCAAGCCAGAGAATGAAGTTCAATACTACTTCATTGATGCCAACTGTGAAAACCTGCACTATATTAGATGCATGCGCGTGCACACCTGTCCCCACAGAGAATTTAAGGAATGATAAACATAAGTAAACATCCACATTCATTATTTCCAAAACATATTTTATAGATGGATGTCATGACTTAGGAATTTGTTTATACAACTAAATAAAAGACCATTCATTATGAATATTTAATTAAAAGGTTCCTCAAGATTATTGGCTGCTGTATAAATTTACATCCTTTGCTAATTCCCATATTTTAAATTCCATTGATGTAGTTAAGCTTTGCAGTGTTTTCTTGTATTAAAATTGGCACCTCATAACAACGTTGGATTAATTTCTTGTGTTATACCATTTTATACTTCCTAGAAAAGATGAAAAATTAATCAGATCAAATCAAATTAATTATTAAATGTATTATATAATTTTTCCATTTTATTTGAAAATCTTCCAACCCAAATGTATAACTGTACAGGCTTTTTCACCAGAAATGGCTGTACATAATGATTAGATTATACTCCTTCAGCATGATGAGAGTAAGTACTATAATACAATTTTATGAGAAAATAGTAGTATAAAGAATAGTAATATCAGGGAGAAATGATATTGCTTTGCAGGCTGAATATCTAGCAGTAGCTCATTAAACCTCATTTGAGATCTGAATAATATGTGTTATTCTTAAATTGAAGTAACAATAAAATTAGTATAGTTTTTTATTATTATCATTAAAGTTTGGTGTAGTAGTAAAAGTGCTGACTAGTAACAGGACACGGAGTCGTAACCCACCCTCAGGCATGGAAGCTGGCTGGTTGACTGGAGCCATCATTCTCTCTCAGCCCAATTCAACTTACAGGGTTGTTGTTGTGAGGAAAATAGGAGGCAGGAGTATTATGTATTTTCACTTCACCTTGAGTTACATATAAAAAAGGCATAAAATAATAATAATTCTAATATTTCAGGTTGCTATACCTAAATCTGTTTTCTATGCTTTGCCTGAGTCTTTAAAAACTAATTTATATAAATAAAGGTTTCCTTGCCACGTAGATGTCAATTAATTAACATGAATTGGAAACATTGAAACAGGAATACAAATTAAGGAAGAATTCTAATTGCAGTTTTTCTATTCAGTAATGACAAGGAAAAATGTTTCCCTGACTTAAGTCAGGAATCTGAGTTGGTTGCTTTTCTTAGAATGATGAAAGGAGCAGTATGACACAAGCTCTAACTCTTTTAAATGTAGCATGCAATGTCACAGTACTCGTACAAAATAGGATCAGTTTGTATCATTCCTTTCATTATTTTGTTCCCCTATTTGACCCTGCAGATGCCACTGATCAAATACAAAGTGTTCAGCCAAAATGTTCAGTGTTCCATGTGACTATAGAGAAAAGAAGAATGATGTAGTGCTTTATAATTGCACTGCTTAGCAATGGCATTCCCAGTCCTAATTGCCATTGTAACTTGCAGATAATCTCTATTTTATTTCCAACAATGTTTGGAGAAATATCGTACACATTTGACTTCATCAGATGTGGGAAGATATCCAGGCAGAGCAAAGCAAATAGCAATAGCACTTAGACTTAAATACTGCTTCACATTGCTTTACATTCCTCTCTAAGCAGTTTACAGAGTCAGCATATTGCCCCCAACAATCTGGATCCTCATTTTACCGACCTCAGAAGGATGGAAGGCTGAGTTAACCTTGACTGATGAGAATTGACCTGCCAAACTGCTGGCAGCCAGTAGTCAGCAGAATTAGCTTGCAATACTGCATTCTAACCACTGCGCCACCATTGGCTCTTGGAAATAAAATGGGATTTATTATGTTTTGCATAACACATTAACAACATATAATATGCCTTTAATTTAATTTTATTCTATTTCTTTTAGGAATAAATCCAGATTGATTAGGAAACATTTATTTATAAGCATATTTAGCTTATACGTTAATGTGGTGAACTTTTTTTCATCTTGATTTAGCAATGTAATAGGCTTTTTATTGACCTTCTGTGGAGATCTTTATTTGGTTAAAGAATAAGAAAACACTCCTACTTTAGTTCCACAAGATAGGAAAATATGTGTAACTTTTTACATAAATAATATTTATTTTGTATTCACTCATTTTTAAAACTTTTAAACAGTTCAAAGCAGCTTACCATTTTAAAAATGTGCTATTTCAACTTCTCTTAATTGAATAAATAAATTTCTATTATCATCAACTAATTTAGTGAGATTAGAGTTTATCTACAATCTGTAAACTTAATATTTTCAGAATTAATAGAAAAAAATGCTATAATTATCTTGCATGTCCTTTGGTTTACTTAATGGAACTCAGTTTTTCTTCCTATCTACCAGCTATTTACCACTATCAATAGAGTAGGGAAGAGTAGAGTAGCGTAGAGTAGAGGTAGAGCAGAGCAGAGCAGAGCAAAGGAAAGCAAAGCAGAATAGAACAGAATAGAATAGACCTTGGACGTCTTCTAGCCCAGTGGTCACCAGCCGATGGGCCGCGGTGGTCTGCAAGAAAATTTTGGTAGTCTGCAGAGAAATGTCACACACAGAGCACCCCCAAAACAATCCAGACTGCGAGGGAACACAAGGCTGCACCACCCACATGGCCCCTGGGAACCCTCCCTGCCCACTCACTCCTTACCTAGCAAACTTGCCTGCTAAGTTGCTATTTTTCCTTTATTTTATCCTGATCATCAGCTGTTCTGCTGTGCAGGGAGATTTAGATTAGCTAGAAAGCAGGAAACCGTTGGATTTCTTGCTTTCTAGTTAACCTTTAGATCTCGGGCTCTGCTTTTAACTGACAGACTTAGGTAGCTGATGGCAGAATCACAGATCTCTGAATGAATCTGTGATTCTGTGAGCAACTCAATCTGCCTGCCTGCTTTGCCTGACTTTGGGTAAAAGTTGCTCCTTTTTTAATAAAAAATTAAATATTTACATAAATATTTATAATATTTACATACAAGCTATGGCCAGCTAGTCACATGATCACCAATCCACACCTACAAATTAGGCCATGCCCACAGAACCGGTTGTTAAGAAATTTGAATCCCACCCCTGCCTCTGTGTGTGTGTATATGTGCGAGAGAGAGTGGGGGGAGGGAGAGAGAGGTTAGATCATCTCTCTCTCTCTCTCTCTCTCTCTCTCTCCCTCCCCCCACCCCCCACCACCAACGCCAGCAAGCCACTGTCAGTCAAAAATCATATTAGTGGTCCCCGGGATTTAAAATTATGAGTTTGGTGGTTCCTGAGGTCCAAAGATTGGCAACCCCTGTTCTAGTCCAACCCGCTGCTCAGCCAAGAAGCCCTATACTATTTCAGACAAATGGTTGTCCAATCTCTTCTTAAAAACCCTTGGTGTTGTTGGAGCACCTACAACTTCTGGAGTCAAGTCATTCCACTGATTAATTGTTCTGTCAGAAAATTTCTCCTTAGTTCTAGATTGTTTTTCCCTTTGATTATTTCCTTCCATTGCTTCTTGTCTTGCCTTCAGGTGATTTGGAGAAAGGTTGACCCCCTCTTCTTTGTGACAGCTGCTTACATATTGAAACACTGCTATCATGTTACCTCTAATCCTTCTTTTCATTCAGCTAGACATACTCAAATCCTGCAACCTTTCTTCATGTGTTCTTCATTCAATTGTATTATGTCCTTGGAGGAATTTTACAATCCTTTAGCAATGTTGTCTTTGAGCCAAACATTATGTAATAATGAGATATTTAATCTCCATTTAAAAGGAAGCAAAATTGAGATCATGGATTGAAAAGACTTAATACAATTGGAACATTATCAGAAATGGCTATTGTTTTAGCTATACTCTTGCTTAATATATGAGCCCTAAATGAAATTAAGATGCTATTGTTGAGTAGATTTGATTTTTAGCTGAGTGCAACATAAAATCTTTAATTGAGAGTTGTTAATTACTGTGTGCCAGAGAAAGGAAGGATATTTTGATTCCCCAAATGAATAAATGCCTGCAAAGTTGATGGAGTTAGCAGAGATGACTAAATTGACTAATTAAAAGAAGAAAAGAACTGTTTCTTCTTGGAAACCACAACTGGACTTTGTGCTTGAGATTAAATAAAAATGAAATGAAATTTAGATAAGTTTGTTGTTATAGAAATGGTTAGTATATATTATGTATAAGTAAAAAGTTGAGATCATATGTTTAAGAATACCTTATTCTATTGTGCTAAAAAGAGTCGGAAATCAATACTTTACTCTTTCTTTCTCCCTTTTCCCTACAGCTTTTCCTCTTTCCCTACCTTTCCCTTATTTTCCATTATTTTTATTTTTTTTCTTTGTATTTCTGTATTTTATATTCTGATGAATTCATAAATAATTGAAACCAAAAAGATAAAACTAAATGAAGGACAAGTTGATCGGGATCAGAGTGAACTCAGAATGAAGACTTCAGAGCAGAAGAGTGGGGTTTGGCCTTAGATTGGAGGCGAGGCGAAATGGAGGAGAGTGTCTTTGGATTTGGAGGCTTCTTTGCTTACTGGATTAACTATCCTTTCTATCACAACATCTATTTCTATCTTGGTCTTTCTGCAGAGAGCACTTGTTGATACACATTTGAACCGCATTCGGAACCTGGAACAGCAGTTAAGGCAGAGAGATGGCAGCACTTTCCAAAATCTCAACTCTCAACTTCAAAATCAAGAAATTCAGTTCCGATCACTTCATGGCACTCATGGTGATTTTTAAAAAAATTTCTAGTCCAGAGAACAAGGTATTGACTATTAGGTTTGAAACCAGCTATACTCAATTGATTCCCTCCAAAGTTTGGAACTACAAATCCCAGAGTTAGATACTCTGGGTAGACATATTGGGAAACGTGGCTGCAGAACATCTGAAGGTACTTGTTTGGAGAATGCTGCATGTACCAAAATGTGGCACTGCAATTTGGGAAAATCAATTTTGGAACCAACAGTGCAGGGTTAAAAGGATTGCAGATGGTTGAGATGCATCAATTGTAAGCAGTAATAATAGTTCATGAAAAACAGCTGAATGTCTAAAGGGTCAGTGAAAGGAGATGTGATGAGAAATAGGTCAGTGGTCAGATTTCAGACAGGCAGAAGATGAAGTCAGATAGTTGTTTTCAACCTGTGAGGTCAGCTGACTACTCAGAGGCTAGACCTAGAGACTTTAGGAAAACCTTAACCTTGAAAAATTTTGCCTCCCAGTAGTACATTGATTCATCAACATTTATTTGTTCATTTATGCATAAATAGAAGTAAAATATATAATCAATTATAATATTAATATCTTCATTTTTTATTGTGCAACAATCTCGACATTTAAAATAAAAAAGAATTAAAAATACTGCATTAAAAACAATAATAGTTGAAGTATTATCCAGTAAGAATTTGTAATATACCCTGTTTCCCTAAAAATAGACTTACCCCCAAAGTAAGCCCTAGCTTGATTTTTACACGGGGCCCCAATATAAGTCCTACCCCCCAAATAAGCCCTAATTAAGACCCCACTCACTCCAGAGTGCACAGGTAAAAATTAAGCTAGGGTGGGGATGGGGAGGGGTGGAACTGCCCTACTATTTACCTTTGGACAGTTGTAGCCAGGCCTCGCACACTCTGACACCTGCCTTGCCATCCCATTTCTTCTGCAGCCGGCAAGTCTGGCAAGGCTTTCCTGAAGGCCTCTATAGCTGATAAAAAGGTCCTGATCAATCTGGAGCTCTGTTATCAGCTACAGAGGCCTTCAGGAAAGCCTTGTCAGATGCAGAAGAAGTCCCTGAAGGCCTCTAGCCTGGGGCGATGCGCATGTGAGGTTAGTCAGTGAATAACATCCCCTAAAAATAAGACCTGGTACCTTTTTTTGGTGGCAAAAAATTATAAGACAGGGTCTTATTTTTGGGAAAGCATGGTAATATACAGACATACAACACAGGTTAATTTGCCAGTGTAGTATAGCATTAATGTCCAGTTGAAAATGTACAGCAGTGCCAATTATTCAAATGGTGTTGTGAATAAATACACTGAATTGTATATATAATGAATGTATGAAAATTGACCTAAACATGATTAATATATCATGTAATCAATTGAAACTATTTCAAATTTCTAACCGTTCTACATTTCCAAAAGATTATTTTAAGTTTTATACCAAGTTTATCCAAAGAGCTGTGTTGAATTTAAACTATACCTCAGAACTATCCTAGGAGGCTAAAACAAGATTGACTGTAGGATAATATGATATTTGTGAAATATTTTAAGTTCCATGAAACTTGGTATATCAGAAATGTGGAATTTGTGGGCATTCCAGAAAATGCTGAACTATAACTCCCATTGTGCCTCATAGTCCACCACGTTATGTGGAACTCGTGGGGATTAAAATATTTTTATTTCTCCAGCCTAGGCTGTGTAAATGCTAAAAATAATTATTAATATTAGTATTTGGCAGATATAGCCATTACTTTACGTTAAAACACAGAAAAAATATCCATTCATCCATCCTAAATATTTGAAAGAGGTGTTATATGCAAATAGAAAAAATGTTTCAGATTGAAGAGGAATTGTGAAACACAATCATGACTCCTATATGAATATTTCCTCAACCGTATTCAGTAATTATAGTTGTCAGTCCAGTCCCTGATGTTAATCCAGTCCCTGATACCACTTTTCTTCCTGATTATCAGTATAAAGCATTCTTCATCTGGGATCCTGTGAGGATGAAACATGGCCTGTACCTGCTAGAGATCCATAATTAAGTTTTTAGAGGCTTGGAAAAATGAAGCAAACACATTGATAATTAAGAAAATATGTCAGGCTGGCATACTTCAATCTGTTTCCCATGTGTAAATGGAGATTATTCACATTATGGCATTAATATTTGTCAGCCAGTAGATGGTGCTATGATTCCCTGAATCTTAGGTGTGCAGACTAGTCCATTTCCAAAATATTGCCTTCCCTTTGACCTTTACTTGCATTGAATTCCTAGAAGAAGCATAAGGAATACAGAAACAGGATAAAATGGTTCATTAGTGGATCTTTTTCACAGACCAATTTTCTGGATAATTTTACCTATTATCTACTCACTTTTTGGAGCAGCAGTCCTTCATTTTCATAGAGGGCAGCTGTTCATCTCTGAGAAGATCTAAAATGCTTGTTGATCCTGACAGTATAGACTCTAGAGCTATCAGAACGAAGGCTTAGTTTCTCAATTTTTAAGTGCTGGCTTACAAACAGAACTTAATAATTGCACAGTCGATCCCTATAATCGAGTTAGCTGATCTTTTTCAGACCAAAGACAGTAATTGGTTTTTGAGATGTATGCTGTAAGCATGCCCACCACTTGTAGGGCCAGGATAAAAATTAAAGATCTTTAAATTAAATTCAAATAAAAATAAATTATCCCATGAATTTATAGTTTAGAATGGGCTCTGGAAGCTGTATGTAAAGCTTTGGGGCCTGAGATCTGTTTTAGTGAGAATACAGTCATAAGTGTAGCTAAAGCATCTTTTAAAGACATGGAAAAGCAAACTTGAAAGATCGTTTGGGTATAATAGGTCTCACTTTAGGATTCGCCATCTCTCACTTTTTTTCTTTCTTTGGTTCCAGCACCTAGCAGCGCCACACTTTTAATTTTCCATAATTGTTCTGTTTTGGCATTGTCTTAAACAATGCGGAAATTAACTGGATGATTAGATGCACCATCCTTGTGATACTTCAAGGGCTCCCAGCACAACCAGATAGGCTAACTGATGGAGGAGAGGCTCTAACAGGGAAAGTAAGCACTGTTGCAGGGCCCATCTCAATCTGGGAGCCAGTCCTGTCCAGAACTCTCCAAACTTGTTGCAACAGATCATGCCTCCATATCAATAATTGTTTATTCTCTGCCTTTTCTTCCCAATTTCATCTTTATAAATATTTAAAATCAGTCATTGAAACCAGTAAGATGAGTTTTCTGTTATTAATTCTGGCCTAATCCTTAGAGATTAACCACAGGTCTGTTTTCATATTTTGAAGTCTGGCCAGATTGTTGTCACATAGGGGTTATTTTTGAAAACTATTGCCCAGTATTGTTGTTACAAATTACTTGCCCTTAAAAAATAAGAATCTCATTTCTTTGCAATTCCAATTCTGAGAACCTCAACATAATAGTCCTTTATCGTTTTAAGAAGCATTTAGCCCTGCCAGTCTATCTTCCATCCTGACCGCTTTGATAATGACTTTCTCTACCTCTCCTCCCACTCTTTTTTACTCCTTCACAAATGCCCCCTCTCCCCACCCATCCATAGTACTGGATCGCTCAATGAACTGGCCGAGTTCACGGAGCCTGGAACAGGCAGAAGCCTTGGAGGTCCAAAGATTGGAAATGGAGCTTGAGAAGTCAAGGCAGGAAGTCCAGAACTGTCAGCACCGTGAAGAACAGAGGAAGGGTGAATGTGAAAGGCTGCAGGCAGAGGTGAAGCAGCTGCAGGAGACCAGGGCACAGGTATTTCTAACTGGATTTCCCTGTACTGTTTCTTAGTGCCTCTTAGTGCCAAGGGACAAACAAAATGTCTCTTGTTTGAGACATTTAATCACCTTTATAAAAAAAAGATCAAGGCAGTTTGAAATGTTATTTGTAAGAGCTCCATAGCTGAGGTCTCAAAACATGAAACATAAAACTGGTGGAAATTATGAAATAGCATATACAAGTAGTTCTCAGCTTAAAACCTTTTGTTTAGTGACCAGCTAAAGTTACAATGACATTGAAAAAGTGACTTACAACCAGCTGTCCCATGGCCATCTCAGTATCCCCACAGTCATGTGATTAAAATTTGGGCTCTTGGCAACCAGCATATATTTACAATGATCGTGGTATCCTGGGATTAGCTGGCTTCCAACAAGCAAAGTCAAATGGGGGAAGCTGGATTTGCTTAATGACTATGTGGTTCACTTAACAACTGCAGTGATTTGTTGAAAAAGTTGTAAAATTTGGTGTGACTTACTTAACAACCACTTTGCTTAGTAATGAAATTCTGGTCCCAATTGTGGTCATAAGTTGAGGACCACCTGTAATTTAGAAAGAGTTTTCTGTCTGCAGTTTTTAACAGTATAGCATTTTGGGGGATGTCCATGGTGCAGACTGTTTGGTATTGAAAATTATTTAAAATACCCTTGGAAAATCCCAGGGTTGTATTTTTCTGAAGTTTCTGTGACTTCTGGGTATGAAAATATCTCTGGGTACCATACCTCCCACCTTCAGAATTTAATGAGATAAGAGCTGATAATTGCGGCTAGGAGTGTTATATGCAAAGACACTTGCTGTCATGGAATTATCCTCATCCCTCTAATTTTAAAAAAAATGTAACAGAGAGGAGTTTTCTGTTATCTGCTATAATCCCAGAAGTTTCAATGAGGAATATCCATCCCTGGACATTTGTATTCAAGCCAATGAAACTAGACCACATTATAAAACAAACAAAAATTTCTACTTTGTGGGCATAGCCTGCCTCAGTCTTTCTCAGTCTTGGCAACTTTTAAGATATATGGCCTTCCCAGAATTCCCCGCCAGCTTTGTCTATTGACTTTTGTATCCAAACTCTTCAACTTAATGTCCCCATTCCCTGATTTTCTGAAAAAAATCTGCCTGAAGTTCTTCAGATATTTTCCACCTATTCACTTAATCTAACTCATGGATTAGTTAAAAACATTGTTTATATAAAATAAAAGTGCATTCTTTCTTTTAAAAAATGTAGGAGCTGAGCTCACGGGAAATATAACCTTCCTGTTCTGTATTTGTAATATCTTACTTGACAGCTTTAATTTTTCTAGTGTCCTGATTGGAATGAATGTTGTACAGCTAAAGCAGAAAGAAGTAGAGAAGATGCTGTAGCCTTTCCAAGCAGTGACATCAGACAGGGCAAGAAGAATCAGTCTAATACCAGCAGTACCACAACACAACCCCCATCACTTCTCTACTTTCCCCCAGAAGAGTGAAACTTGTGATGTAACATTGTTTTGTCATTCCAAGGAAAACTGTATGCCCCTGTGGATGTTGTTCACCTTTTCTTATATTGTTAAATTTATAACCGCCAGCATTCTTCAATCCTGACTATGCTTGGTTGGAAAACATAGTAGGGACAATACAGCGGACTATAGGCAAAAGCTTCAGACATGAAAGATTATGACAGTCCAGTTAAACTAATTTATTGCCAATCATGCCTATATTCCTGAATCTTTTCAAGTAACAGTTAAGGGGTTAGTTAAGGGTCAACAGACTTTAAGGAAGGTTGAACTTTGTTTGTAGCAACGTAGAGATTATATGCTAATCTCTATTTTAACTCCACCCCAGGTTCTGCCATTGTTTCTCATACAATAGCAGAATAATTATTTTAGTCAAATAAATTAAGTCTCATTTTCAGATTGTTGCACTCAATTACTGAGTTACTGATTGAAACATCTGAAAATCACTCATATTTATTGTATTTGTTAAATAAGTTTCTCTTTTCTAATACATGGGTCTTTCTTATTTTATAGTAACATAATTGGGATTTAATTGTTATTACCATAAATAGTTATCTAACTTTCTTAATAATATATTGATCAATATATCAAATAATAATAGTTGAGGGACAACCACAAAGATGAGTGAGTCAATCTATTTTCAAAGCACCAGAAAGCAAGACAAGAAACAATGGATGGAAACTAATCAAGTAAAGAAGCAACCTAGAACTAAGGAGAAATTTCTAATGGTGAGAATAATTAACCCATGGAATTCCTTGCCTTCAGAAGTTGTCTCATTACTGGAGGCTTTTAAGAAGAGATTGGACAGCCACTTGTCTGAAATGATATAGGATCTCTTCAAGCAGGGGGTCAGACTAGAAGACCTCCAAGATCCCTTGCAATTCTGTTATTCTATGTTCTATATATAATGATTCATCAGGCTAGAAATAGAGACTGTAAGTACTATTCCTCCCTTTGACATACTGTAGATCCAAGTGGGTGACTTTGGGTTAATCAGTCTTTTAATTCATGAATCACTTTTTAAAATGTTAACCAGAAAACTGCAAGGGGATGCCCAGGCAATAGCCAGGACTCAAGATTGATTCAAAAACTATTATATTTTGTATATATACAGTTGAATAATATGTAATATAGGTTTTTTTCCCAATGGAAACTTTGAAATGATAGAAGTTCCTTCCTAAGAAGGCATAACACTCCGATGAGTGTTAGGTAGCTCCTGAAAATTATTTTTCATTCTGAATTTCACTATTTCATTTTAATTTTTGTTACTTATATTAGCTTTAGTTGTGAGGATATGCTTTTTGCAATGATTTCAGACTCAAATTAGAACAAATTAGAATGAAAAAGTTTAATGGAAGCCATAGGGATAAAAATCAAATTGAAGTAGTGCAAATAAGACCTCATTTGTTCCATTTACAAAATGGAGCTTCCCTCTAGCTGTGTTCCCCTGGCTTGTTGTATTGGGGATTGTGTAACTGTGAGTATGTATTTATACAAAGTTTGCTCTAATTTTTCTTAGGATCTTGCAGCTAGTCAGTCGCAAAGGGATATGGCATGGGTGAAGAAGGTTGGAGATGACCAGTAAGTGCCACTCTTATTAGTAGATGTTTACTGGGGTGGAATTGCCTGGATATTCAAGTGCCAAAGTTTCAACTTGTGAAATCAGATGTATTGAGATTTGATTGACCAAGATAATCTTGTCCATTGTAAAGCTCCAATTCTAAGAGGTTAATAATGGTTGGTGCTTATTAAAGGAGCTGGAAGTGCCAGAGAGATTCCAAGAAGTTAGTGATGTGAATATATGTGGTGGATTCACTTAATTATTCAGGACATTTACATTTATATATTGCCTTTCTTTCTGAGAATATCTCTCCAGCATAAAAAGAAACAATTAAACAAATTCCTTGTGTGCCCGTTCACATTTGGTGAAAAAGAATTCTATTCCATTCCATTCCATTCTCTGGAGATCTATGAAGGCTTTAAGTATAATGACAGGTCTCTAAAATACCAATTCCTCAAATATTGCTCTTCAAAGTATGTGCTAGTTATCAATCAAAGCAAAGCAGCATTTAGCTGCTTTGATCCTTAAGGATGTAACTCATGCCAATATCTGGATAATTAACATACTGCAGCTAAGCAAAAATAAAAGGATTTTTAAAAATATTTTAAAGAATAAGCTGCTTATTACAGGAGACCCAAAGATGCTTTTCAAGAGGCAACTATCTGGTTTTTCGCTTCTCATCCAAGAAGCTTTTTCAGCTGTGACTAGATAGTGGGGAATGGAAGGATTAATACTCCTTGTAGACAGCTGGTCATTTGCATTTTTTTAGAGATTAATTGAAGTCGTTGAGGTTTATCTGTGTTGTCAGGGTCACCTGAGTGATGCAAATGGGTATAGAGCCGTGATGGCGAACTTATGGCACACGTGCCACAGGTGGCACACAGAGTCATTTGTGCTGACACATGAGCCCCAGCCAAACTTACCTCACTGTGCATCTGCATGCCTCCCAGCTGGGAGGCCAAAAAACAGGCTCGTTTCATCACTTCCGGTATTTCCAGAAATACAGGAAGTGACAAAATGGGCCCATTTTTCAGGCTCCAAAAGCTGCAGAGGCTTCCCTCGAGCCTCTGGGAGCCGAAAAAGGCCTCAACAGACCAAAAATCAGCTGGGAGGCACACGCATGTCCAGTGCAGGTAAGGGCAGGGGGGATCGCGCACGTATGTGCAGGGGGCAGGCCCCTCCCATATGCATTGCCTTCTGGGTGCTGTGCACGCATGCAATTTTCAGCATAGGAGCCCAAAAAGGTTAGCCATCACTGGTATAGAGCCTTCTTGGAACTGTTGAAATGACTGTTTTGTAGACTGGAAGTAGATTATGTCACAGCCCTCCCCTTGGTTGAGAGAGGACTTTTCAATTTTGACAAAGATGGCCTCTTTGACCCCTCTTTCAAATCACTCAGGTGACCCCGATGACACGGATAAACCTCCAGATGGTCATAATGATTCACTAAAATAATACAGATTACCAGCTGTCTGCAAGGAGTATAAATCCTTCCAGTCAGAGCTGAAGCAGCTTCTTGGATGAGAAGCGAAACGTCTTCAAAGAAAAAACAAAATCCAGTTGCCTCTTGAAAAAGCATCTTTGGAACAACCATGACCTGGATGACTGAGAATTTCCATAGACATATTACAGGGGAAGTCCAGAGATTCTTATTTATACTATATGGGATAATTAATTCAACCAAAAATGCTGTAATGGTTTTGTAAACAAAGAGCTGTGAAAGTTTGAAATATCTATTTCTTTATAAATAGCTCTTTGAAGAATTGACAAGATTATTTCATAATGGCTTCTATATCTTTTCTGCAACAAATTTACTTATTTGAACTTTCACATCCTTGGAAATTTATTCTTTTAGTGTCTCACTCACCAGCTAGGTGAAGCAATCTAACTGTATATTAGATAAATTTTATAATGCCTAAGCAGAACAATGATGGGTACAAATCTTAACTTTAAAAAAGTTGTATCTGAAAACGAGCAAGTAACATTTTTCCGGTATTGTCTGATATTGACTTCAATCAGTCAATCAATCTTGAGCTAAGGAATTCAAAGTCCAATTTCATAGCAAAAGAACAGATTTGAAATTCTAGGCATTTTAAGATTTAGGTAGGTTTAATGGATACCAAATCTCTTATCTTGCTCCATATGCTATTAATCAACACATCAGCAAGAATATCAGTGTCGTAATCAGCAACTGCCTTGTAAAAGGGCACAAGACAGTAATTATTTCCTGTCATTTTTCCTGTCATTTTAACAATTCCTCTTCCCGTTTATTCTATTGGTTTTATTTATGTGTCTGTTTGATTTATATTGTTGCCCATTTCACACAAATGATTCTGGTCTATTTACAAGATTAAAACAAATATATCCACCAAATAACCCTTTGCCATCCAAAGATAAACTGTTAAATCACATCACTGTCAATAGGAACAGAACTCACCTAACCCTTGACCCAAATGGCCAAAGTATCAGTGTCTTTTGTGTAAGGTTAACAGGATTGTAATAATATACCAAAGTTTTCATAAAATTGCAGCCTGTTAAAAATGTCACAATAACCGTGTTACCTTTTAAATGACCATGAAAGCCTGTGGTTTTTATTGTAGCAACAGCACATCAAGTTTTCTGGCTCTGGAAATTCATAGAATTGAAACAGCACCCTGTATTTTCCAAAACTAGATCTCCTTATGCCCTTAATTGATAAACTAACAAAGTGATTATCGCAAAAGTTTTTTGGGGGTAAGTGTTTTCTGGAAAAGCAAACAATTCCACTAAAACTTATGCTGTAAAAGTTTCTTTGCAACAGGGTGAATGGTTTTGCTATTGCAAGCCAACAATAAGCCATTTGAAAGTTTGGAGACATTCTGGGAGTGATTTCAGTTAGTTACACCATATTTCTCATTTGATACTAGTGTCTTCTAATAGTAATTTCATATAACATTGAAAAACAGATGTATGTTTAATCAGTGAAAGTCCAGCACCTCATACTGTGCTTTTTTAAAACTAGGCACACAATTCTTAAGAATAGTATTGTTTGAACGTACAAAAGAAAGGATAAAGCACAACTATAATAATGTAAAACAAGAAATAAACAAGAAACCCTCCAAAAAAAAGAATTAAAAAGTACATATTAAAATACATACAAAAATCACTATCTTTACAAATATCAGGTTAAACTTTAACCATACTAAATATTCATGAATGAAGGCAAATATATGTGGATAATGTTGCAGGATCCAATCTGGACAGGTCACCAGGACCAAAGATTTTGTCTTCCGACTTGTGCCCATCTTCAGGGAACTTCTCCTGAATATGAAATATTGTTGCTTAATTTTTTTAATTTAGTGATAATAGGACTATTAATACATGGAGAATGAAGACATAACTTCAATGCATGATTTTAAATCTGGTGTAGCAGATACTTTACATCTAAGTAAAATGATATTTTTGCTTATGCTTCATACATGATTAATCTAGAGATTTTCATGAACCAATATGTAATCAAATGTTTGGGATACAGTATACTTTGGTAAAGCACTTAATTTTCAATCATTTGTTTCTCTTAGTATATTAAGCCAAAATGGGAAAACTAAGCAACAAATTCAATACTTATGCGTCAGTGTTCCCTCTGCCATATTGCATTTTTGAACGTACTAAAGTTGATAGCCAGGCCTTTGTAAACATCTTCTGGAGTGTGCAGAAAATACCCAAAGATTATTTTTGAATTGTATTTTAATGCCACACAATTTCATAGTCTTTAAGTAGCCCATTAATTTGTTTAAAAAAAGTTTCTTGCAATTTACTTACTCTGTGTACTATACGTTATATTGTATGTGTATGTGAAAGTAATACTTATCATTTGTTTATAAAAAATAAATTATGTATCTGGAATTACCCAATGTTCTGTCTCATGGTAATAAAAATCTATGAATTTCTAATGTTGCTAATAAATCCACTCCCAATGGACTAGGGAATAAATATTTTAATTGAATGTATTGCTATTCAGCAATTTTGGACAATTCAGATTGCAACATTTGCAGAATTGTAGTCTGTGGCTATTTCCCACAGAAAGACCAATCAAATTTAAATTACTTTTCCAACCTCATACAATCATGTTTTGCAACCATTAATTCTGAAAAAATAGCTCACTGTTAGTCAAACCAGGAACCCGGCCAGGAAACTGAAGGGTTCAAACAGTATTTAATTGGAGATCATTTAAATCTCTTAATTTCCACTAGAAAACAGAGGTCAAAATATTAGCCAGTTGACAGTTGAGAATCAAGAAAAATCCCACAGAAATTGTCTCAGTATCTTATCAATGTGTTTAAATTATTTGACAAGTATTAAAATAGGATACTTCCCAAGGGTTTCTGTTAATTTGAATTAACATTCATCAGAAAGTCCAGCAAGTCTATATGGAATTATGGCTCGTCACACAATCAGCCAGATGTTCAGATTGCATTTGGCTTTTTTTTGTCTACCTATCAAGTCCTTCTCAAGGACCTGGGATAGGCAGATGTGGATTATTGTGGAATTATTAATAACAACAACAACAACAACAATTATTATTATTATTATTATTATTATTATTATTATTATTATTATTATTATTATTATTATTATTATTATTTGCCATGTAGGCTCATAAGATGTTCAGCTGTCTATCATTGTTAATATTATGTTGAGATTTGCTTTACCTATTAGCATGTTGAACCTGGTAGAGGCTTTGGGAGAAGTGAGGTTTTGGCTTTTGCTTTTTTTAAAAAAAATCTAGCATCTTGATTTGCATGTTCTTTTTAATTAATCAAGGTCTGACAAGGGAAAGATTACAGAAAAGGGGTGTGAAGTGTGAATTTAAAATGTGTCAAAGAGAGCTGCTGTAACACCTTCCTTGCTCTTTATTTGTGCTGAGTGAGAAGAAAGGCCTCTGAGCCATAGATTTCTAAACTCTGCATGGAAGCATGAAGGGAAAACAGAGGTCCATGGTTTTAAAGGAACTGTAAGTACATTGGCTCTGTTCTTCCACAGCTCTATAAAATAGAACAACTTAGTCATCTGCCTGATTCAGCTGAAATCTAGTTCAGAGAATAACTTAGGGTTTGAAAATAGTCATGCTGTCCTTTCCTATTCCTTACTTTTTTCCTTCTGTTGGATCTAGGCTTAGTTCAATTTGTACGGTTTCCTTGCCATATTTATATAGATAACCTCTGGCTTATTATTAAAAACTGCATTAATGCATACTTTTAATGGAGATACTTTTGTACAGTGTCACAAGCTTGTTGTTTCAGTTTGATATCCAAAGTCAATTTACCAATTAAAGCCCAACCCATCACTGATAACTTTTGCCCACCAATTAGAGGTAGCAAAATCTGTGCACTCTAACACCCTCCTGAGCATTTGTTCACTAGTATCTGGTTCCTGCTATGACTTGCTTCCTCCCCTCAAAACCAAGCAACAACTGGCATGGCTGTTTTCTTTAAGGTGATACCTGTGGCCTTGAAGGTGAATAGGAAGGTGCACATAAATGATGAGAGTGGGTGTGGGTGTAGAAGAATATGTGCATATGTATAAGTAAGAGAGGAAAAAAACAATCATGGGATAACAATGAAGAAAGCCAAACGATAGGGAAATATGAAAGAAAATGAGGTAAAAGGATGAGCAGAGCGAACTGGTGCCTTTTGCTCATATTCATTCTTTCTGAGTAAATATGTAATCCAGTAATTTTAGTCTTTATATAATTTTTTGTAAATATTCAAATCATTTCCTATTTGACCATTGACATTTTCCCCAAAATAATTGAGCTGGTACTACTTATGATCGAAGAGTGTCAAAGGAAGAAAAAGATAAAGATGCAGGAGGAATCTAAAAAATTATTGGGGAAGATTTGAATTGGAGACTTCCAACATATCCACTTAATTATGTACATTTGGGCTGTACATAAAGCACATGGGACATATTTTTATCTGACTGGCCTTCATCTGTTCTGTTCTCTGAGATAGATAGATAGATAGATAGATAGATAGATAGATAGAGAGAGAGAGAGAGAGAGAGAGAGAGAGAGAGAGAGAGAGAGATAGATAGATAGATAGATAGATAGATAGATAGATAGATAGATATAGACATAATATTTGGTGGAAATTTCTTTCACAAGGTAGAAAAAGTACTCATTATTTATTAGTTTGTTATAACAATTTTTATTCCCATATTTACCAAAAAAAGTAACATTTTAACTACCTTATAAATAGGTTATATGTCTTTGGATGTCTGATGCTGTGGTAAAGACTAATTTTGAACAGCTGTAGCAAATTCAGGACACTTACGTTTATAGAAATCTAATCTGTAATCTAAAGCAATATAAATTCAAGAAGGGCACACTGTAGCTGGTCCGTTTGTTCTTTTCACCTCTTACTGCTATTGCTTGACAACTATTTTATAAGGAGCTTGATTAAAAATCCAGTTTCCTCCATTCTGTAATATTCACTGGTGAAGGGGAAAAGGAGGCCCTGCCAAAAATACAAATACTACTTTGTACTTTCCTATATCACTGGTATCAGTGACATGGTGCTACTTTTTAACCTGGTGGTTTGTCTGAAAAAGTCTCTCTGTGACCTGGTAAATACGTTCATCATCACTTAATGTTTAGTATAGTTGCACTGGAGAAAAAATAATTTTAGAAACACTAGAAAAAAAGCACCAGGGTAGAAGCTAGGAGACTATGAGTTCTAGTCCTACTTCAGGCATAAAAGCCAGCTAGATGACTTTGCCTTAGTCTCTCTTTCTCTCTCTCTCTCTCCCTCTCTCCCCTCCTCTCTCTCTCCCTCCTCCCCCCCCCCTCTTTCTTTCTTCTTAATTTACCATGCAGGATTGTTGTTATGGAGAAGCTTGGAAGAGGGCGAAATATTAGGCATGTTTGCACCCATGAGTTATGTATAAAAATAATAAAGGTGTTATATAAATAACATAAATAAATAAACAAGTACATAAATAAACAGCAAACAGATGTAAGATACTAAAAATTGATTTTTTTAAAAAAGGGATGGTTTTTTTTAAAAGATGAAAAGACCTGCAATAATAAAAGGCTGATATAAGGTATCAAAAAGATTACACAATAGTATGTTTTATAGTTTAGACGTAGAAGAACCTAGTGAGAGCCAGATGATTGAGACACCAGGCTAGAAAACAGGAGAATTGTGAGGTTTTGTTCCGCCATAGATATGAAAGCCATTCTCTGTCAGCCCAAATCACCTCACAGAGTTGTTCCGAAGAAAATGGGGAGAGGAAGGTAGAAAGAAATATTAGATTCACTGCCTTGAGTTACTCATAAGAAAAATAAAGGGAAGATAAAAATAAATAATTTTTGTGGACTATGATATAACAATTACTGAAATAACTGTTGCTTGATCTTGAAACTGATCAACAGATCAGTTTGACACAGTCTTTGCTTAGCAGTTTCAGTTCTTGTTAACAGAAACTTGTTAAATTGATTTATGTTAAGAGTTAATATATGTAGATCTTTCTTTTCTAGTTCTTCTCATTGAACTAGCCTAAACTCAAACTAAACTGCAGTTCATACTACTGTGCCTGAGATTTCTACCATTTTGTTTACTAATACCAACATGTACAAAATATAATTTTCCCACATTGCATAAAGTGTGAAGGGACATTCCTTGACATTAGGCAATGTTCAAATAGATCACCTGTGTACCAAAACAAAAATCAAGGAGATAAAGTGTGGATTGATCATGGCATTCGAGAGAGCAGTTAATAAAGGAGGGTTTATTTGCTGATGGCTGAAATAATTTTTGTTTTCCTTTAGCTCTGTTTTCCAAATAGCGATGTAATGTAAGATTATAAAAGGAAGACACCTGTAGGACCTTGTATGTTAGAGGAAATGGACTATTTTCCTAATGTTTGTATTATTGCAAGATTGCTTTTCCCATAGTGCCCTCAGCTGCCTACATGCCTAGTCAATTTTCCCAGTTTGGCCGAATAGTCGTGCTGGCTGTAAATAATGGTTATTATAGCCTAACAACAACAAAAAAAATACAAACGTTTGAGGATTACCATGGTGAGGATTAAATCTATCACTTGTACAAGCCTTCCAGAACTGAATTTTATATTTCATCAGCTCTTAGCCCAAGGAATCCAGGGTAATGATTATTTTTGAGATACAGTTTAAAGAGAATGTAATCTAAGTTTACTTTGGATGTCAGACTGACCCAGGCATGGTGAAGTTCATAACACAATACATGCTGTATGGAGTGGATATCACTAAGTTCCTTTCATCACTAGCCACAATTGACTCATTCTATGGTGATTGGATTCATTACTCTAAACCATGATTGATAGTCACAGGTTATTTGATGAACAATAAAAGATTATTTGGTTTTGTTCCAAACCAAGGAAAAAAAGGACTCTTTCTGATGTTAAGAAACAAAAGAAATAATTAGAGGGACAATTTTAAATATTGGTTGCCTACAATTTGCAGATGTTTATTTTCATTTTATTGGATATAAAAATTACAGTGCCAGTTCAGAATTCTAGAGTTCTAGCATTCTGGTTGCAATAGCACTGTGACAAGTGGTTTATGAAGATAGGTCAATAGATAAAGACTGTCAGATTATAATTGATGGTTATGTTCCTCATTTCTTAGTGATATGTCATATATGGAGAGTGAGGATTCCCTGGGAAATGAAGGGTTTTATTTACTATGATGGACATAGTGTCCATGAATATAATTGTCTCAGCTTTCCTATATCTATCTGATCTATCTCACAGAGACACATACATAGAGTACCTGTTTGTAATTCTTTAAGACAGCCATTGACCTTCCACCAAAAGCTGTAGACAAAAGAGATGAAGAAGAGTGTTGTCAGATCTGAAATACATACACCATCCCCTTTTTATGTCTAAACTTCTCTCTGTTAATTTTTCTGAGAGCATAGTAGTACAGGGTGCTATGAAACTTATATCTGTAAAAGCATTATGATAGCTCATTCATTAATGGCAGTGAAAAGTTGATTTGTCCAGAGATATTAACATGTTCTGAATTAATGTGGTGACCTAATATAAACATACAAATACACCTAATATAAACATACAAGTAGATTTAATTAAGAACCAATTTTCTGAACTCAAGAGGGTGAAGAAAAGTGGAAAAGAACAAAAATATACACTATAGACCATGCCAGTCCTTGAGAAGAAGAAACAGTCTTTTTTACTTTCTTGTAATCGGTGTTCTTGTAACTGCAGTTCCGTTTCTTGTCAATTATGCTTTTTCATCGCTTGGCAGTAGAATGTATTATTTTTTTTAGGTGCCAATTTCTTTCATTTTGTTCTTTTGAACTTCTTGAACTAGTCACTTCGCTCCCAAACCTTACCACAAAGAGGCGGAGAGAATTATTAGTTTTAATCATGTTCTCCTCATTCATTGTCTTTTTCTTCCTTTCATTTCTCTTTTTGGAAAATAAAAATGCAAAGTTGGGAGGGAGGGAGAGAGATTTACTGAGCATAGTGGAGACGAACTAATGATGCTGCAATTGCCAGCTTAAAACAAACACATCCGTTCTGCTTCTTTACATGTGAGTGGAAATAGTAAATTTCCATTTAGTTTTATTTAGGCTACTTTTAATAAGATTGCTATTCTAAAACAGTACAGAATGTCAAATTATCACTAAATTGCACAAATAAAGAATGCAATCCTGTAAGTAAAAGTAAATTATATTGATCACAATCATCTTATTTTCAAGTAAGTGAGCATAAGAGTGCTCTTAAAATATTTTTAATCAGACAAGGTTGTATTTAGAAAAAAAGAGTGAATGAAACTGTCACCAGTGATTTGAAATACTTTTCAAAACCTAATTTCTTTTTGACAGCAGCATGAGTGGAAGAGGAAACTGGGCAGATCCCATATGTATTGCACCCCCTAATTTGGATGCTAGCCCACGGGAAGATATTCCTTTGATGTATTTAAAGGAGATCTATGTAGTAGAATTTATTACTGTTAGAAATCCAGATAAATCTCCATTTTTTGCTAATTGAAGCCCAAGAAATAATAATTTATATATTGGATCTTGTGCTGGAATGTTTGCTTTATGTTTGTTTTTCTAGTGGGACGATAATCCTTATGCCATGGTCAAATTGTTAGCTTTTAAATATAATTTAAATTTAAATATAATTTGTGCATATGGCAGATGGTTTCATCCTCAATGGTTGAGTGTGGCATAAAATCTACATATTTAATTTATGTTGGACGTTGGACATTATACTGAAAGGGCAATAATTTATGAAAATCAATAATAAAAATACAAATAAAGTAGCTCGTATGTAGCTTTTGAAACTCTTTTTAAAATGTAGAAAATGGCAAACTCCAAAGCATAAAGCTTAATAATCAAAAGCCTAAGAAATGCTTTGGTGGAGTACCAGAAATGTAAGATAGCTTTTCATATTCCATTAGAACTGAGTCTACAATTTAATTGAAGACTTCCAATTTCAATCTAACTAAAATTCACTGTAATGCTTGGCAACACTGCTGTAAGAGATTGATGTGGTAAAACAATAGGACTATTTTTATGAATAAAACCCAACCATTTAAACCTATCTTTTTAGAACTCTAGCAATATTAAACTGCAATAGAGATTTGATTTTATATCTATATTTATTTATTATACAACCTTAGGATAAATAGGAATACATTTTTAAAAAACCCTTACAATTAAAAAAAATAAAACCTAGTTTTCCTCTGTTGTTGAATTGAATTGTCTACACATATTTAAAAACAAAAATATTGTAAGATCATTTCTTGAAAGGTCCATGAATTTGGAAGATATGCCAAACAATTTAGCTATTATCAAGCAAACATAGAAATTACAATTTTTCTCTTGTGGGGATGGAGGAGGCAGGCAGGATATAAGTTTGATAAATGTTCATTTTAATTGATGTTTAATATATTTTAAGTCATCCTCCGTGCGCTAAAACATGGAGTAGAAATAAATAAACTGATAATGTTATGCAATATGCAGTATGCAGTATGCAATTGCACATATCTACACTTCTGGAAATTACACTCATAAATGGGTTGCAGATATCCAGAAACACTAAATGACTATTAGTGGTCATCTGCATATTTGCAGCCCAAATACAGAATGCCTATGCAGCCCCAATACATTTGACAAGCACCAGATTTGGAAGGTTAGTTTGACTGAACGCCCAAATGACATTTTTCCCCCACCTCCTCCTCCTCCTCCCTCTAATCATTATGGGACATGATAGTCAGGGAAAAAAACTGCAGAATTTTCTTTAAAATAAATGGAGACTGCACAAAAAACATTGTTCATTTTTATGGGGGTTTTGTCAAAAAATTTCCTGCAACCCACAGAAGTGCAATAAAAAGAGACTTGACTCATAAATACTTCCTCTTTCATTTTCTCTTGGGCTCTGGGCTACTCTGAGTCCAAGGAAAATAAAAATCCATTGATAAAAACTTCTGGGGCAGTTTTCATCTTGTACTCAGTTGCAATCCTGTCTTGATGCAGAGGTGGTAAATTCAAAGAACTATTTAAAAAAAACCCTTTTAATGATAAGTGTAGCTAACAACTTCTGGAAAACTGAAGATTGCTCACTTAAGTTCTAAAAGATATGTCAAACCCTAAATTCAGTTTCCACAGTGTTCAAGGAGAATTTTGCAAGCTACTTCCGAA